>NC_056746.1:1101470421-1101497921 GCF_019279795.1 Protopterus annectens
CCCATGTCATATTAATATTATTATCATATTAATAGTGCTGGTTAATCAAAGATACAAAACATTATAAACTATTAAATTGTGACACAAAAAAACCTCAATTCCTGGTAATAATGCTGGTAAATGCACATAGGCTATGCCAGGTGTTAATGACGTGATGCATACTCAGTTAACACACAGTACGGCACAGACAACACAGCAGAAACAACACCCAAAAATCAATATAAACACAAAGGTCTTCATTTATTTTATCAGCATTCTATAGATAGCAGAAAGTTTGGTCACAAGCAGTTCTAATGGTTTTGCTCATGACTTCATGAATATTGGCAGTAGTAAAGGCTACTTAGTTCCACAGGTAATCAAAAAGCATTAAATCAGGGTATGATTTTTTTTTTATTATTGTAAAACAAGTGAGCATTGAAGATATTACTCCTCCAGAGCATATGAAAAATTCTACAGTCCTTTCACTTCCTCCAATAGGAAGTACCAAAATTCCCTCACATGTACTGCCAATCATTAGCGGACCGGAGTTCCTCTGTGGCGACTCCTAACTGGGAAAAGCCGAAAGACACAAACAAACAAACTGTAGTCTAAAACTGAAACTAACAAACATAGCCAGTTTGAATCAAAGGCAGCAAACAAAACCTGCAGAAATGCAGCATCAGTATAGAGACTTCTGTCCTGAAGGATTTAATGTAGTAATACAGTGTGAAAACCTGCAGCATGTTTTTATTATCAATGAATTCTTCAGGCCTCTGGCCAATGCAGTAGCATGGTTCATGACATGTAACAATTCCAGCAAAAGCCAGGACTATAAACAAATAAAGCAAAAAGTTTGCAGACATAAACCGTTTCACTGTGCAGTTGTTATTCACTGTGAAATGGTCCTGTGAGTGGTGCAAAAAAACAAAAATCGCTGGACCTGTTTCAAAGTAGATTAACTTAAGTAGACCATTTTAGAAGTAACTGTAAAGTTCTTGCTCTAGATCCAAAGTTCTGAAAAGCAACTACAGTAACGATCGAAAAATAGGAACAACTTCATGATTGTCACGAGCCTATTGCAACCATCTTGGACATAACAAGGAAAGATCAACTAAAGTACTTCAACAGTGAGGACTGATTAGTGAATAAACCTTTGTTCAGTTTATTACTAAATGTTGCCATCCTCACAGCACAGCTGGGTTACATATTGTTCTGTAATGAGTTTCACAAGATAGTATCCTATCAGTCTGGGAGCCTATGTACTAGAAAGCCCCCAACCCAAAATAAGCATTTTGTCTGTAATGCTGGAAGGACTTCCATCTTCTAAGTCTAAAGTACACTATACAGTTTATTTATTTATTTATTGACATTTGCTGACCGGGTTAGTCCAACTGGGATTTTGTCCCATTTTCAGTGGAGACCCGAGGAGAAAAGCTCCAGATAGTACAATAAAAAACACTACAGTAGTATACAAGCACAGCAAACAATAGAAATAAAACTAGTCATTACAGTAGTAAAACAATAAACAAAACAACATTAACAATAGTTAAATGACAGCACAAGGTTTTTTTTTTTTTGATGCTATGTAACTGTACTAGTGGGGATAGAGTTCAGAAGTATGACAAGGATAGATGGAGTGATTCCAATGTGGGGGGAGGAGAGAATTATGTAGGGTCATAGCAGGGGCAAATTCTGGAATTGAGTAAATGAGTCTTTAGTTTTCTTTTAAATAGTGGGGTGTGAGAGATTGAGCGAATGTCAAGGGGTAGTTTGTTCCAGGCTTGGGCCACAGAGTGTTTGCAGAGTAGCTTACCTACTGACTTATTTGGGTGGTAAATATCAAGCAATTGTTGATTAGAGGTGCGGAGGGGTGGAGATGGGGTGTAGACAGAGACAAGGAGAGATAAGGATGGACAGTAGGACGGTTTAAAGAGCATAGAGTGCAACATGTAAAATTGATAGATATGTAGTAGTTGTGGGAGTTCTAGCCATTGCAGAGGCTTCAAAGCAATACAGTGGTGTGTGTTGTTTGGGGAGTTGGTGATGAATCTGGCTATTTTGTGGTAGGATTGTTGGAGTTTATTCAGGGTAGTTTTTTGGATATTTGTGAGAACTGGAGCAGCATAGAGGAGTGAGGGGAGGAGGAGTGCTTGTCCTAGGGTGAGTCTAGCTTCGGGACTGAGATATTTTTTGTTTCGGTATAATAGACCTAATTTCTGATGTGTTTTCTTTATACATTGCTGTATGTGTTGATTGAATTTTAATTTGTTGTCGATAATGACTCCAAGGAGTTTTATGTGGGTGTCAGGTAGGATAGCTGCGTTATTGCAAGACTTAATGACAAAGGAGGATTTATGATGATTAAGAGAGTGGGGTAGGAAGAGTAAGAGTTTGGTTTTAGTAGGACTGAGAATCAGTAAGTTATCTGAAAGCCATTGTTCAGTGGAAAGTAGAGCTGTTTGGGTTAGGGAGTGTAGGTCAGAGATGTTGTTGGCTGTAGAAATGATTGTGGAGTCGTCTGCATATTGTATAAGTGAGGACTGATGGCATGAGGTGAAAAGGTCACTGGTGAAGATGTTGAATAAGAGGGGACCCAAGATGGAACCTTGTGGAACACCAGTAGAGAGAGGTAGGAAAGGAGGAGAAGAGATTCATTTAACTGATTGTTTGCATTCAGACAGATAGCATGCAATCCAGTTGAGGGTGGAGAGGTGAAAGTTAGTGAGTTTAGATAGTAGTAGTGGATGAGACACTGTATCAAAAGTTTTGGAGAGGTCAAGAAAGAGACAGGAAGTAAGTTTATTGTTGTCCAGAGATTCTGCAATGGTGTGAGTGAAGGAGAGTAGAGCAGTAGTTGTGCTGTGACAGGGGCGAAAGCCATGTTGGGTAGGGGTGAGTAAGTTTTGACTGAGAAGGTGATCCATAAGTTGAGTGTGGATGCATTTTTCTAGTATCTTAGATAGTGTGGACAGAATGGCAATGGGTCGGTAGTTTGAAGGGTCAGTGGAGTTACCTCCTTTGTGGAGAGGGATAGTGTAGAAGGATTTCCAAAGGGTAGGAACAGTAGATTCTTGCATAGATCTATTTATTAATATTGCTACTGGGTAGGCGATAGAGTCAGCTGCGAGTTTAAGGAAGGTCAGAGGTAATTTGTCAGTGGAGGGGGAGCATGGTTTGAGTTTGAGCAGTAGAGATTTGATGTAGGAAATGGGCACAGGCTTGAAGTAAAAGGGTGAAGTGTTGGGGGTGGGTGAGGGGACAGGTACTGAGGGAGAGGTAGGTTGAGAGGGTAGGAGATTTTGTATGGAGGAGATAAAATGTGAATTAAGTAGGGTAGCTGTTTCCTCAGGAGTTGTGTTTGGGTAGGGTGAGGGGTTAGAGGGATTACCAGGGTAGAGGATGCTGTTGAGTGTTGTCCAGAATTTACGAGGGTTTGAGTTATATTTGTTCTGGCCTGAGCTATAGAATGACTTCTTGTCTATTATTACCTGTTTTTTAGCAAGATCGCGTAGTTGTTTGTATTTGAGTAGAAGAGATGTTTGTTTAGATTTGCTCCAGGCTTTCCAGAAACTGTATCTTTGTTTCATGATGGACTTAGTTTCTTTTGAAAGCCAGGGAGCATGATTGGATTTCACTCAAATCTTCCTAGAGGGAGCTAGGGAGTCCAGAGTATTTAGGAAAATGTTGTTAAAAGTGTTAACATAATTATTTAGAGGGAGTTGTTTAAGGATGGACCAGTCAATGTTTTGTAGTTAAACTGTAAAGGATTAAACGTAGATAGTTTTCTGCAGTCTTTGAAAAGGTGGGGTTTAAGTGTGTGAGAGTTGTATCTTAGAATGGAGGTAGGGAGATGGTCACTAAGTGAGTCTGATAAGGTTGTGGGCCGGTGGTAGTGAAGGGGGTATTGGTGAGAATTCAGTCTATTATAGAGCTGGAGGCTGAGGCTTTGTGGAAGCAAGTTGGGGTGGAAATGAGTTGGTGGAAACCATGAAGGTGAATGCTATGTAAGGGAGAGTCAGTAGATAGTTTTGCCCAGTCTATATTGACATCGCCAAGAATGAGTGTTTCATAGGGTATGTGGAGGGTGAACCAGGATAAGATGTTTTCCAGTATGGGTATATTGTTGCCAGGAGGAATATAAATGGAAGCTACAGCTAGTTTTTTGTGTGCGTTCAGATGGATATTTAGGATGAGAAGTTCAGCAGGGTGGAAGCTGGGAATAGATGTGGGGTAAGGTGATAGGTTAAGGGTGTTAGAGTAGAGGATGGCTATGCCAGCACTGTTCTTTGAAGGTCTGTCAGAGCGGTAGACGTTATAGCCAGGAGGGAGAATTTCACTGTTACAGATATGTGGCTTGAGCCATGTTTCAGATAGGGATAGGATGTGAAGGGTTTTGAAAGCATTCCATGAGTGTAGCTCAGTAGTTTTATTGGCTAAGCTTTGAATATTCAGTGAATAGAAGGTTAGGTGTTTACATGGAGGTGAGTTATGAGATAGGGGTTGTGTGTTTGGTAAGTTTTTGGAAGAGACTTCTGAGAAGGGGGTAGATAAGGTAGATGTGGGGGATGGGGAGAGGGGAGGTGTAGAGGGGCCTGGGTTTGGGTGGATGTCCCCAGAGGAGAGTAGGTCTTTTGTGAGAAGAGTAATAGATGTGAAAGGTTGATAATATTTGGGCTGTTTAAGTTTAATCTTATTAGATGGTTTGAGAATGTGTAGTATGTGTCTTTTATATAGAGTTGAGGTAGAAGTGTTAAATAGGTTTGGAGAAATGGTGAAGGAAGAAGGAGTAGGAAAGCTGTAGATTGAGTGAGAAGTTGGAGGACAGAGGAATGGATATGTGAGGTGGTAGTGATAGGAGGTAGAAATATAGAGTAGAGTGAGTAGTGTTGCAGATATAAGTAGATGCAGCATGATGAGTAGTTTGGATTGGGTGTGAAGAGAGGACGTTTGGAAAGGAAGTTAGTTTGGATTGGGTGTGGGGAGAGGAAGTTAGGAGTGGAATGTGGGAGTGGAGATAAGCAGGAAGTGGAATAGTAGTGGGTGGCTTGGCAGGAAGGGGAGGGATGGTTAAGTATAAAGGAAACTATTCTGGGGGTGGGTGGGAATGGGGGTAGGGTAGGGGAGCAAACGGAGCAGGGCTGCGCCAGCAAGGAAGAACACAGTAGAAAACAATCAGTGATAAGAGGTGAGAGGGTGAGAAAAGAGAGTGTAGGGATTTAGCTATAAGCAGAGGTAGTGGGCTAGAGATTAGGGTAGCAGAGGGTTAGAAGCAAAGTACAACTATAGAAACTTAAGGGAGAGCAAGGTAGGGCAAGGAGAGAGGGGGAGCCTAGGATCTCTAACTGTGTTAGTGAGGACACAAGCAGAATAGAAGGAGGAATGGGTATAGGGAAGAGTGATCTGGATAGTGGGGGGATGCTTAACAGTGGACAGGAGTAGGGCTGAGTGGGGAGTAGGAGTAGATGCAGGGAAGCACAGGTAGCATTAAATAACCTGCAAAACAAAAAGTAAAAATGTAAGGACAAGTGAGTTGCAAGGGACTAAGAGATATAGGAGCTATGAGAGTGGCTGAGTGAATGAGTAATATGGGGGACAACTGAAGTGAGTGTAAGGTAGATTAGGGTGAGGTATGAGTGGAGGTGGGGGGCAGTGGGGTGGGATTAATGTGGTGGGTGCAGAACAGTAGTGGGATTCTGTTACAGTTGCATAACGTATCTACACATTGTAAGAGATGGTCCACCAAGTCAAATAAACAAGAGATTCAATCACTTTAAACAGCAGAATATAGTGTCAGTCTGTACTAGTTAATACACTTAGGGTAACTGGTAATTAGTCACATAAACAGCAAATATTATACCTAGTAATGCACTAGAGATAGTCAATGATTTAAACAGCACCTAAACAAAAAGCAGTTAAGGTAATATACATATAATGTTACATATAAGAGTGAGCATTTAGTTCAGCATGGGCAGGTACCACATCAAGTGTGGTATTCATCTATGTTCAAGGTATAGAGATGATGGTTGCTAGATAAAGGAAGGGAACGGACAGAGTCATGGAGGCCCCAGGAAACAAGAGACAGGGGTAGGCAAGACAGTGCATGGTGAGATGCGCACTCAAAAGGTATACAGGGGAGTCTGCTTACTCCTAAAAAGAAGCATACAAAAAGGGCGATATAAAATGGATGAAAGGCCAAGTGACAAAACCCAACCTGAGCTGCTAAATTCTACAAGAAATGACACTGGCAACATAGATTTGTCATTCAATGCAAGGCATATGCCTGAGATTTAGTCGGACTATAACCGTCCCTGGACTAGCGTATGTGTAGCAGAGTTTGTAGAGTTTAAGTAGTTCCTAAATGCCATTCATGTTTTACAGATTAGAAGTAGTAGTGTGAATATGTATGATGGCAAACCAGTTGAAGCATTGTAGAAAGTAGAGAGAGATTAGAGAGAAATTTTGAATAGGAGTCGATAGGCTATAGATAGAAGGGTCAGTGTGGAAGAAGCATTAGTGGGAAGGGCAGGGTTGAGCAGACTAGCGCGTGCTGAAAGATGCGCCAAAAGGCCCATTACAGATCCCAAGTACTGTTATAACAATTAGTGACTGCGATTAGGCATTGCATATGAGACAGGCACAATAAGTTACAGTTGCAAGGTAGAGGGGAAGTAGAGAGAAGCTATAAATAGGAGTCGCTAATCTATAGATAGAAGGGTCAGTGTGGGAGAAGCATAAGAGGGAAGGGCACAAAGTAGCAGACCAGCGCGTGGTAAGAGACGCACCAGAAGGCTCGTTATGGATCCCCAGTCACATTAAATGACTAGCTTGGAACTGCGATTGAGCATGTAACATAGGGCAGGCACAATAAATTGGTTAATAGAGACAGTACAACGTTGTATAGCACTTTCAACTGACTGAATGCAGTAGAGTGTATAACAGTAGCGATTGCGATTAAGCAAGTAAGATAAGTGCAGGCACAATAGGTTAGATTAAAAAGACAGTACAACACTGGATAGCACTTTCAACTAAGTGAATGCATTAGCGACAGCAGCCAATGCGCAGATACAAGGCAAGCACAGTTGTTACACACAATACGAGGCATGCACAACAAGATACAGCTTAAACAGACACCAACCAACTGACTGAAGTCACATTTGCAACAGAGGCTAACACATATATTCACAAGAATAGAGACGCTGCATATAAAAACATATGAGGCATGGTAGGTAAATGCAGTAGTTATATCAGTTTCCGTTGTGCTCTTACTGCTTTCCACAACCCACACTTACATGCAGATAATTTATATCATATAAATAACTGCCTTGTTTTAATACAATGCATCTTAAAATGTAATTGATAAATATTAATTATTCCCTTAGATTATAAATCAGACATTATTATATTTGGAGGTCAGTTTTGATCATATGTGTGCAGCGTTGCTTTACAGAGGAAACATTAACTTTGAAGTGTGAGGATGAAAATACTTTTAATTATTTCAACAGTTGTTGTGTTTTTTGGCTTTTCCCGGTTAGGGGTCGCACAGCGGAACTCCAGTTCGCTAATGATTGGAGTAGATTTTTACATGTCGAGTTGCAGGCCCTGACGCACAACCTTCAACGAAGGTACGCTCATTCACGCAAGACTCCACACAGAAGATGCTCTAGCTGAGAATCGAACAGGGCAACGTCTTACTGTCTGGCAACAACGCTACCGCAGCACCACCACCGCAGTACTTTAACTATTTCAACAGTGTAGTATAAAAAATGCTTTATGAATATATTCAGAATTGAAGTAAAACAGACTGCAGAAAAGTGAATGTTATGCTTGTGGCCTTTCATGCCCTCATTCTAACTGAGGTCCATCTATCAGTGAAGGCATAGACTACCAACAGGGCAATGGCTGACCAAAGCAGGATAGGTTTGCAGGAAATTATTACAATGGTTATGTCTTATTTCTTCTCTGGAACATAATGCATAAAGAAGAACAGGAGTTTGGATTAGAGACTTACTTGCAGATATGTGCAGCTTCAGAAATTAGTATAGGCACATTAGAATTCTTACAGAATATTCTGTTTAAATAATTTACCCCTTTTAATCTATGCTGGCATGTTCTATAGCTTTTCAAAAAAAGACAACTTTCATGGATCAGAGACAGCAGATTCAGACTGGTATATCATCTATGCTTATACAGGCATAGTTGCACAGTTTAATTGCATATGGGGCATTGAATACAGAACATGATTAGCTCTGCTGTCCTTGTTATATCTAGGACATCCTAAAAACCTACATTTAAGTGTTTTCTTGCAAAGCTCAGAGGGTGTTTCAGTTGCCATTTATTCATTAACACAGAAGCTAACAGACCTGGCACTTAGAAAAAAACGTCCAATAAACTGGTTTTGTGCTATTTGGCACTGCTCCATTTCAGTTATGAGCATCCAAACAAGTCAGTTTAACTGAGGCTAGCCTGATTTACTTATTTATTTATTTTTATTTGCTTGCTTCTTTTTCCCAATATACATAAGCAGGAAATTAATACAATACACCATAGTACACATACACTTCTGAGGAAATCCATATGCTAATAAAGCACTTGCTGTTTAAGATATAAAGAAGTCCTCAGATCTATATTTGTTGCATTTTTAGTCACCTATAAACCAAAACATGATTGCAATCACTAAATACGTGTACTCAGAGAACTGTTTAAACATACTGTTTCTGTTAGAATTGGCTGCTGCCATTGAGATAAGTAACAGATTGCATTCAGTGAGACCCAGATTATAATTTCTCCCCCACCTTAAAATGAAAAGCTGCAATTCTAATTCCACTGAAATAGAGGCCGTTACATTTAGTGCTTCTTGAATTCTGCCCTTAAATTCAACCAGATCTGAACAGTTTTAAAATACATGTTCCCATAAGGCATCCAGGCTGTCAAGATAAGTACTGCAAGAGTGATTGGATGCAAAAGTACTTGTGCCAGTACTGATACAAACATTTTAAATCTTCAAAACTTAGTAGGATACTTCAGTAGTGAGCACTCTTCCTGACAGTCTGTCTCATCTTTCTGCAACATTCTACCCTATGACTTTCATGATTTAACAGCTACCTCATTCTAACTTTCCTTCATTCTCCTATATGCTCTACTAATAAAACCCTTTGTAATGGGTTATAGGTTCAGTTTAGTACTAGGCTAACTGCCCTTGTGGGCCATTTTAAGCCTAGCCAATTACCTCAAGTGAGAATAAAACCCTGCTCCTTGTGTCTGCAAGGTAAACACCTTAATCATTTTGCCAACCTCCCCCCTTATAAATAATCAACCCTCGCAAGTCTCAAACCCAGATCCCTGCACACCATAGCCACAGCAAGTTACCACTAAGCCATCGGAGCTGTGAAAATATATCAACCGAGCCAGACAGGAGTCGAACCTACAGTCTTCTGATCTGTAGTCAGATGCGTTATCCATTGCACCACTGGCCCTGGTGTTCCAACAGAGATCCATTAGCAGCTTTATAACTCCTGTCTGAAACTCTCCATGAGAGGTATATAGCTTTAGTTTTCTTTCCAGCCTTACCAACCCTTCATATCACAGCCTTCACCCTTCCTTCAGACTGCTCAGTGTTTGCTTCTTTCCATCTTTTCCACCAGTATCGCCAATCTAATCTGCTTCCAATAAGTAATGGCTGATTCTCCCCCAAAATTTTGTAATGTCATCTTATCCCTAAAAACACCTTTTGTATGTCCCAATGGGACTAAATCATGACTAGGTTTTTATTTTATTACTCTGTAAGATAATATGTAGCACCTTGATAGGTTGTTATAGGTATCTAACTTTTCTGTTTTATAAATAATAAAAGAGACACCTAGACCAACACATTGCTATCCATACATCCTGTCCTCATATCCTTTTCTTGTAATAAACCAAGCCCTTTATGTATTGTGGTCTTATAATATTTGTTTGGATTTGACACCCCCAAACCACCTGTATTTCTTGCTAAAATGAGCTTATCCTATATCACACATAGCTTCTTCTGAAGCAGGATAAAGCAGGAATGTTTTGCAGGAGGTCTGGGAAGATTTAAAAGTTTACAATAAGTGGAATACTGAGAAGAAATTCAGTGCCTGGAATTACTGGTCCATCTCTAAGGGAATCAGGGGAAACATCTTTTATTTACTAGCATGTTTTACTTTATTTAAGAGTTCTTCACAGGTCTTTTGAACAGAGTCTGCCACTGAACAGCCAAATCCAGCATCTATATTTAAAGACCTGCCTTTCCACAACAGCATTTCAGTTTCACTCACAAGACATTATCTTTTGTTGCACTTTTTTACCATTGTACAATATTGTTCATGGAGTCCTTTTTATTCTTGTTGTGTTTAGCTTTAAGTCCCTACCTTCCATCTCCATAAAGACTTAATATACACTTTCACTGAATGTGGTGAGCCTGTCTTTTAAGCATGTCATTGTGACACTAATTTCTATCCATTTAGCCTCCCCATGTCCCTATGTACTTGGTGTTTGAAGCATTTATTAAAATAGTCCCTTTTTAAAATAGTATGTACAGAAACTCCAGTGTTTATCCAATGATTAAGGAGGTTCTGATGCAGTTACTGCTACCTATATCAAAATCAGATAGATAATTTTTCATTTACTACTTTATATTCAACCAAAATGTGCATTCTGAGACCATGTATTGTGTCTCTCTGTATAAAAAGTGTATAGCAGTATATCCTGCAATCACTACCCCAACATATCTACAGTCCCTGTTGTTGCCAAGTAATGCTTAGTATATCCACATGTGTTATACTCTTTGCAACCAGAAAACATTGTAAGCATCTGAGTTGCCCATAACAATATTCCAGCATGGTTTTGTGGAACTATATGGATAATGTAGTAGGAGGGGTGGAGTCAGTGACAAGCTGAAACAATGTTGAATGTTTTGGATCTGAATGGAATTTGGCATGCAATGGATATTTGAATAAATACGGTTGCCTATTTCTTGTCAATCTTAAGTTGTAATAAAGGATTACTTTATTAAAAAAGAAAAAAAAGATGGAGGACATGAACATCAATGTGCTGACCTTTTCTTCTACATAAACAATAACTAAGACATAAAATTCCTTTCAGTCTTGCCTTTTGAGAGTTTCTAATTTCCATCTATGGTCCTATTTCAAAATAAGCCATTTTCTGGACTCTGTCTAGAAGTTTGGGGACATCACTTTGAGGGGATAACATGACAGTGGTAGCAGCACACTGACAAGGAGTTATAATGTGAGGCTGCTGCTATGCACCATTGGGGCCACTAAAAAATGATATGTCTGAAATCCGGACACTGTTATAATTAAGCAATAACCCACACCTTGGTGTGGGTAATGCTGGATTTACCCATGGTTGGTGTGGTTTGGTCATGAGGGCAAAGCCCGAGTGGACAAACAAAGACAACCGTGGGTAAATCCAGCATTACCCACACCCAGGCGTGGGTTATTGCTATTATACCATGACATTATTTAAGGGAAAAAAAACTTAGTTTTCTTAAATAATGGCATTGAATAATGCCTCCTTGCTGCCCTTCCGCAGCTGTCCGGTATTCTGCGGCAGTTCTGATGTACTGCGCATGCTTACGCAGTACATCAGAGCTGTGGGCAGAAGCAACGGAGAAAGCAAGATTTCCGTTGCTTTTTAGGAAGTGTCTTGCTATCTTAAAGAGTTTAACATAGCGAGAGAGCTTTTAAAAAAAGCAACAGAACTCCGTTGGGGGCTGTGATTATTATCTATTGACTGCAGGCAAGTGTAGGCTCTCTTTTCTTATAGCTAAACCTCAGCACTTAGTTTATACATCCTTCTCATATTTTGGGGACCTATCTATCTATGGCCATTGTGGTTTATGGGAAGCAGTCTTATGACTAAACCTCCATATTCCCAAACCATTCATGACTTGAGGACTGTTTGCAAAACTTTATTCCATCTTCTGATACAGTAGGAGACAAGTTCTAGAATGCTTAACCAAGCTCAGTTAATGTGTAATGCATTCCTACTGCAACTCTGGGGATTGTCCTGTTGTATCACTTGACACACAGGCCATGAGGAAGAGTTTATTAAACCTAAAGAGTAATAAAGTAATAAAAAGGCAAGCAACTCACAGAACTCACAGTAACATTATAAATGTATCACACTTACAAGAGAAACCAGTACCTAAATCCAATGTAATCTATGTCCCCTTTAATCAGATTATCAACACAACCCGTTACCCCAACCTTGTTGCATTTTTGTTCAAAAATTGTCAGTCAGATGATGAAACAACTTTACTCTTCCATAGTTAAATATCCTGTCCCCATTAATGATTTGTTGGCATTTAAGACAGATGTCTGACTAATTATCCATTTCTGAATATAGCAGATGCATTAGGACCAGTTTCTTTTTAAAAATACCTGCTTGCTTCTGCTTTTTCATTTCTCCAACTCCAAGGACTCTTGCAGCTCTGTAAATATGTTAACTCTGGACCCTGACAACAAAATAAGAAAAGCAGAATATAGAAGCATGTATTGAATTTTCTTAACTCTGCCTTCTATGATTACTGGTATACAGGGGCGTGTCGTTGCCTAGTGGATGCAGAGTAATTGTTCCTCATGTAAATGTGCTAGTTCCTAGTTGTGCTTTCCTTTCCAGACATCCAGATTTGGGAAGTTACTTGCCCCTTCAGAGTGCAGGTCTCTTCTGTGAATACCTGTGGGCTTGCTCAGTACCGATCTCATTGTCAGGGACACTTGTCTATCTTGTTATTTGTTGTTGCTCCAGCCACTCTGGAACTCATACTACATGAAGAATTTTCTGCAGACACCATCCTCCATTTCAGTTTGTTTCTCTAAGATAAGTTCTGTGTTCATTTACAGATTTACTACTGTTTCTTTTAATTATTGAGTGATATATATGTCTATTTATTCCAACTCCTAGTTAAAAATCTTTCCATAAAATCATGTAAGTTTGCTTTTACATTTTGTGTTTTGGACACTATCTTTTTTTAGTACTTCAGTTGCCTTATTTGTTGCCAACTGCTGCCATTCCCTGTACCTGGTGTATGAATCCTTATTTGAATTGCAGACACACAGTCTGGAGTCACAGTGAAACTTGCTGTCAGGACAGCCTTGTTTTTTCTCTTTTTCTTTGCTTTGAAACCCATTCAGGATATCTTTTCTTCACAGCTATTCTGTTCCTCTGCATGAATTTCACCTTGTTTCCTAACATGGAAGTGCATTACTTAACCTAACATTGGGCTTAGAGGCAGGCGCCCAAAACCATTAGATTGCATTTAGTACCACTTAGCTTGCTGTCTAGGATTATTGGTCTAAAGGAATTTACTAAACACTGGTTTGTGGGCAGATTAATGGAAGGCTGGGAGAAACTCAGGGGTTTGGTATATGACTCCCAGTGGCTGATGGGAAAAAATCTATTGCAAACTATCTTGATGGGTGTTCATGTGGTGTCACATGACTATCATAATTATGCCTTGCAAGCTGCTCATCAGTTGATAATTATTTCTTATTTTGAGCTGCTACATCCAAAAAACTGACCAGTCTGGACTGGGATATCAGGACATCTTGGACAGAGTCTTAACCCTGTTACTCTGCTCTCTTCATTGGATTATCACCCTTTGTTGGCTGTTTGCTCCAACATGGACAACAGTTTAGTTTTCAACTTTCCTAATGCAATTCTGATAGTACCAAAGACTTAAATTCTTGCCTACATAAGACTCTAGCCACAAAAGGCCTCCCACATACTGATTAGTCATCCCATTCCTTTTGAATGGGCCAAGTCTCAGATCTAACTAGAGAAAGCTAATCAGTAGACATTACTCAAAGGATGTGTAGTTGGTCTTAAGTAGCATTTTTTAGTTATATTAGATAAGTAGACGCCTTTATTGTGGGGTGACTTCAGGTTATCAATGGGTTTTGAATTTGGGACATTCTTATTATTGTCAGGCAGCCAACATATTGAAGGTTCAAATGAATGGATCACAACTGGAACTTAATCTTTATGCCTGGGATGTTAATTTTGAAAGGTTTTGGTGGTATGATTTGGGACCAGTTGTTGCCAATGTTATAGCAGCTTTTGTTTGAATTAGGTCAGCTACATGTTATTATTTGGGAGACAATGACATAGGTGATGGTCAGCTTTTGAAGTGTAGATTTTTGTGTAGGGCATTGAAAGATTTGTAACATTCAACAATTGTACAGTGGCATGTCAGTAGCCTTGTCAGCTATTGTACCTAGGCTATCCTGGTTTGTGGCTTAATCAGTGGACACCTTGGAAGCAGCTAAGAAATTTCAAACCACATGTTAGTAGGCCCTCTTCCTGTTTAGGCTTTGCGGTTATACAACACTGGCGATTTGCAGACAAGGATTCCTTGTGGTATTTGGAGGATAGCCGCCACCTGGGTGAAGTTGTATGGGATTTCTTCAGTCTCAGCTTGACCTCTTTACTTTAAGATTCCTTAACATACTTCTAATTTGCATAATGCACTTCAGGGTGTCCTAGAGGCATGGTTTTAGCTCACCATTTTTGGACATAAAGTTAAAAGTGGGTTAAAGGTTCCTCAATTACTCATTGAGTATGTTTGACTATTAAGATGGTATCAGTTTTGCAAGACCAAGAAAGGTAGGGGGGGAGGCAACAGCCTGATTAGGTCTACAGCCTAATAGGCAGTTGCTGTGTGACCTCCTCCTGTTTTCATTCCCCCCTTTCTTTTCATGGGTCATTCTAAGAGTCAGGAAGGTGGAAGTAAGCTATCAAGAATGCTACTTCTGCTGCTGTGGTCAGGCTATGCCAGGTAGGGGTGCACTGAGGGTATGCCACTTGGTTGAAAAAAGACAGGCTAAACTATTGTGGGCTGCATGTTACACTGCCAAGTCTTGAGGTCTGGTCAGGTTACTGACACTTCTGGTTGGTGGTTATATTCATTAATGGTTGTGCTATCATCATAATGTTGAGTTCACTTCATTTCATAATAAAAGTGTTGTATTGTATTATATATACAATAGACTGGTCAACATGGAACTCACTGCCTCAAAATATCTGAAAGCAACAAGCAGTAAGTACATTCAAAAATAAACTACTTACGTTTCTTGGTGATAAATACTAATCACATGCTTTGCCAATGGCTAAACTAGGCCCATAGCAACTAATACATATTTGTACAGTTAAACACTAGGTTATTTCTAAACTGCTTTAGTACAGTTATTGATACATGTCCTGCATATGAAAATAATTATTTCTATTTATTTATTTATTTATTTATTTATTTATTTATTTACATTTGTTGACCGGGCTAGTCTAACTGGATACATGTCCATTTTCAGTAGAGGCCTGGGGAGAAAAGCTCCAAGCAGACAGGTAAAGACATTATTATACAACAATGATATAGAAAAGCTATAAACATATACAGGTAATACCACTATTTGGGATATTAGCAAAAGAGGATGATCAAGAACAAATTTACAATAAATGAAAAAGTGTAAACATTTTTTTTTTTTTTTTTTTTTTTGGACAACATAGTACTGCAGAAAGGCCAATAATTAGTAATAAAGTACCCTGGAGAAAAGAAATAAAAGGGATGGCAGGAATGTGTAAAGGTGGAGAGATCAGTCAGGGTTAGTGCAGGGGCAGAGCCAGTGAGTTTTAAAATGTTCTTTGAGATGTTTTTTAAAAAGATGTGTGGAAGATAGAGTAGAAAGTTCACTTGGAAGCTGGTTCCAGGCCTTGCCAACAATGTTAGCAAAAAGAGAGTCTCCAGCTTTGTTTTTAGATTTAATAGAGGAAACTAGGAGCTTATTGGCTGAGCGAAGAGTAGAAAGGTTTTTGTAAGGGGTAGTCAGATTATTGAGGATTGGGATGTTATTAGGGTGGAAAAGTATATTTTGGGTTATAGTAAGTTGATGATGGAGTAGTTGGTGCTGTAGTTCTAACCATTACAATTGTTTGAGGTTGAGACAGTGGTGTGTTCTAAAAGGGTTGCTGGTAGCAAATCTGGCTATGTTATTATAGCTAGTGGCAAGTTTGTTAAGGTTGCTTTTGGAAAGGTTAGTATAAATGGCAGAGGCATAAAGCAGGGTAGAGATCAGATGAGTTTGGGCTATAGTGGTTCTGGCTGTAGGTGTGAGGAAGGGTTTGATTCTATACAGGGAACCCAGTTTTTTGTTGACAGATTTTATGGTAGTGTTGATATGATCGTCATAGCTAAGGTTGTTGTCAATGGTTATGCCTAGGAGACTGGTTGTGGTATCAGGGGATATTGTGGTTCCATTGTTAGAGGTTATAGTGAAGTGAAATTGTGGTGATTTAAGAGTGGGAGTGAAGAGTAATAATTTTGTTTTTTTGGCATTCAGGAGGAGGCAGTGTTGCATGAACCAATTTTCAACAGTCTGAAATACAGACTGGGTGAAGGTTTGGAGTGTGGTTGGGGACCTAGCAGAGCAGATTAATGTAGAATCATCGGCATACTGAATGCAGGTGGCTTGAGGAATTGTAGTGTTTAGGTCATTAATAAACATTGAAAAGAGAAGAGGGCCTAGGATGGAACCTTGAGGTATTCATTCTTTACTCTCTGCTAACTCTTCCTGCTATAAAACTATAAGTTGCTGTCTTTAAACTGTAAACGATCGTTGTTATCATTATTTAATTGCATTCACCACAGGTAATTTCATTGCTGTTCTATAAATGAACCCTTCACACACTTTGAATTGTATAAATCACAGTGAATTGTAACTATCTGTTGAAACCTCTGAATGCCTAAATGGCTTGGGTCATGGCTGAAAAGGCCTCTGAACCAGTCCATCTCCCCAGCCAACAAAGTTAATTAATAAATAAATAAATGGCATTCATCATGTTCTTTTAGCAAGGCAAGGTGTTTATTAATATAGCATTCACCATGTTAATTAACATGGAATTAGAATGCTCCTTAACATGGCATTCATCATATTTTCGTAGCATGACAATCACCATGTTCCTTAACATGGAATTAGAATGCTCCTTAGCATGGCATTCATCATATTCCCATAACATGGCATCCACCATGTTCCTTAACATGGAATTAGAATGTTCCTTAGCATGGCATTCATCATATTGCCATAGCATGGCATTCACCATGTTCCTTAACATGGAATTAGAATACTCCTTAGCGTGGCATTCATCATATTCTCGTAGCATGGCATTCACCATGTTCCTTAACATGGAATTAAAATACTCCTTAGCGTGGCATTCATCATATTCTCGTAGCATGGCATTCATCATGTTCCTTAACATGGAATTAGAATGCTCCTTAGCATGGCATTCATCATATTCCCATAGCATGGCATTCACCATGTTCCTTAACACAGAATTAGAATGCTCCTTAGCGTGGCATTCATCATATTCTCGTAGCATGGCATTCATCATGTTCCTTAACATGGAATTAGAATGCTCCTTAGCATGGCATTCATCATATTCCCATAGCATGGCATTCACCATGTTCCTTAACACAGAATTAGAATGCTCCTTAGCGTGGCATTCATCATATTCCTGTAGCATGGCATTTACCATGTTCCTTAACATGGAATTAGAATGCTCCTTAGCATGGCATTCATCATATTCACGTAGCATGGCATTCACCATGTTCTTTAGTATGTTATTCTTCATGTTCCCTTTGCATTACATTCACCATGTTTAGCCCCACTTTAGGTATTTAAAAAGGTGGCAACTCCATTTCTAAAGAAATGACAAGCCAGCTATGAGTCAATAGGGGCACTATTTAGTATTGTACAAGTATGTAGGCCTCTCAGCTATCCCTGATTTTTAGAGACAGCCCTAATTTTGGCTCAGAATGCTACTGTGCCCCTCTTAAAATCTGTGATGTTGTAATAGAAGGTGACAGTCTACAATCAACACATAGTGCTTATTTTACTTCAGAAAATGCATGTTAATTCCAGCCTTATTATTCTGTCATCTTTCTGATACAGTGGTAACACTATTTTAAAGTGTCTCTGATTTGGGGTCTAAGTCACTGAAAGAGAGGATATTAAGAAAACAAAATAAGTAAGCCCAGAACTGACAGAATGAACACAAAGAACACACTCCTAAATCGCAGTCGACACATATTCCTGTGAGCTGTCCCATCTGGTACACCGACAGATAGCACAGAGGATTACTGCTGTAAGTTATTAAGAAGCTACTTTCAGGGTCACAACTTTTATTCCCACAGCGTTTATTTGCCTATCACGTGACCTTGGATGTCATTTAACCAGATAGTGCTTGGGGGAAATTGAAAAATTGGGCTAGTCTGCTCAGTGGTCTCTTTGACTGCATACCAAGTAACTATCTAAGAAGCTATAAGGTGGAATTTTATATAAGCATTGTGCAAATACTGAGCAAATTGTTTCAAAAGTGTATTGCTCTGTTCAAGTAATTAGACTTGCTTTAATTCTGCCCTTTTTACATTTTTTCAATAGGTTCAAAGCCTAGCATCTAGAAGTTCCTCCAAGGTCATGTAACTTCTTCTCTTCTTCTTCTCTTTCGGCTGTTCCCATTAGGGTCGTCACAGCAGATCATCTATTTCCATTTCTTCCTGTCCTCTGCATCTTGCTCTGTCACACCAACCTCCTGCATGTCCTCTCTCACCACATCCATAAACCTTATCTTAGGCCTTCCTCTTTTCCTCTTACCTGGCAGCTCCATCCTTAGCATCCTTTTCCCAATATACCCAGCATCCCTCCATAGCACATGTACAAACCAATGCAATCTCGCCTCTTTAGCTTTGCCTCCAAACCATTCAACCTGAGCTGACAATCTAATATACTGATTCCTAATCCTTTCCACCCTCATCACACCTAGTGCAAATCTTAACATCTTTAACTCTGCCATTTCCAGCTCTGACTGTTGCCTTTTTGTCAGTGCCACTGTCTCCAACCCATATAACATAGCTGGTCTCACTACCCTCTTGTAGTCCTTCCCTTTCACTCTTACTGGTATCCATCTGTCACAAATCACTCCTGACACTCTTCTCCACCCATTCCTCCCTGCCTGTACTCTCTTCTTCACCTCTCTTTCACACTCACCATTACTCTGAACTGTTGATCTGAAATATTTAAACTCATCCACTTTTGCCAGCTCTACTTCCTGCATCCTCACCATTCCTCTGTCCTTCCTCTCATGTAACTACATACAAAATGCAACCAACACCAACATCCATGCTCATGTAACTGCATACAAAAATAATAACAAAACCTTTGCTTGGCAAAGCAGAGCTTTAAAAAGCTGTAAGTCCTGTTCCTTTGTTGCCATCTGAAATGTTAAACCCCAGATTGCACAAATACAAAATATGAAATGCAATAATCCAAAGCAGAAAAGTTCAGTTTCACTGAGGTCAAACAGCATAGAATAATAGTCCTACAATAATGCTTTGTGAACGCACTGTTCACTGTATTTGTAAATAGTACTCTGCAAAACAAAAAGTTGTCTTTCTATGTATATAGCTTTTACTGTTGCCATTACTACTTATCAGGGCAGAGGCCTAACTGCATCCATTTAGTTAGTGGTAGAAATAAACTGCATTTTATATATCCACTGAGTTAGGGTCATTTTTATGATATTGCATGTCTTTTAACGAGGAAAATAAATGATATTAGCATAGACTGCTCCTTAAATTGCTTTGCCTTAGAAATGTATATGCAGAATGGAGGTATGTAAAAGTTTAGTCACTGTTGCAATTCCTTTAACAGCTGTACCATATTGCATGTTTTTTTCAGTAACAGTGTCCATTATACTTTGAAATATTGATGCCTGGTGTGTTTTCATTTTCAGATTCTATTAGCATTAGAGAACAAGATGTGTAAACAAGTTTAAAAATGATGGTTGTGTACTGCTGAAAGGACTTTATGTACTGTTCTCCCTGCTAAATGCCTTTTTGAAATGTTGCCTTTGAGTATCTTGCCTGAACACTGCTGGTCTGTATGATCATTTCATGTGAAGTTATGACTTCTAAAATAGCTGTGTGTTAGCATAACTGTTGCTGTTTAAAAGTGTGAGGCAGTGATCCAGAACTATCTATTTAAATGTTTCAAGTCCTCTCCATTATATTTTGAATGTTCGGTAATATTTTAACTGATAACTCGCTAATGTTATGATAAATACTGGATTTGAAAAATGAAATGGGCCTGTCTATATGACCGTGTTAATGGTCTGTAAGATGGTTTAAGACCAGAATGGAATTCTAGGACTGCATATGAGATTGTATTCCTACTGTTGTATTTTTTTTTCACTGCCACTTGACTATTTTTTTGTACAATTTTGCATTCTTTGAATTGGATTTGTATGCAGTAATAGATATATATCATGCTTAACAGCTGAGAACATTTAAACATTTAACTAAAAAGAATTCAAATGTCTAAACTAACATGAGATCCATATTATTGACTCACATTCTCTGTTCTTAACTGCAAATAATAGTTCAAACAGTGGTAGTGGGTAGGTCTGTTGCTACTTTAGTTGTACACACAGTTATTTATAAATGCTTCTTCTATTCATCTGACTACCTTTCTTTCAAGATAACCACTCAGACAGCATATTCACTTTAAACAGCATGTAGTGCATGGAGCGCCCTGATTATGCTCATTAAATGGTTAAATTGTAGTTAAATTATATCCTGGTTCAGTGCCTCTATAGTATAAGAATGTATAAGAACCTTGTGGTATACATTTGAATGGTTCTGGCCGTGCATCAACCTACCTGCATAGCATCATGTTTGGTTCTATAGTATAAGACCCACTCTTTTCAGTGTTTAGAGGGGTGCTTAACAATTGTTAGGCACCCTCTAGGCACTTTTAGCATTGTTTCTGCATAAAAGCAGACAGCACTGTCCAGTAAACAGCAGCAAGGCATGAACCAGCTTAGTTTCAAGTCATTTTTTCTGCTTGCTGTCTGCTGATGTACACAAAGTATTTTGAATTAAATTGTTTTTCTTACACATGGAATACATAATACATTAACCACTCCACTCCCATACTACATTACAGCTTTCAAAGCCAGAACAACACATCTTGTTTTTTTTTTAAATCTTACTTTTGATTAATTTGTAGTACATGAAGAAGATAAATCTCCATGCATGCACTACAAGGAATTATGAGCAGGTCAATGGATCGTAACCCTGTATTATCGCTCTCAATGTGAATTTCTTGGCATCCATGACTCAGACATATAATAGTGATTACAGTCACTAACCCACTCATAATCCTCTATGTTGACCATCTTGATCCTTCCATTAGTGCTATTTTCACACCTATTTTAGCCAGGCTGAAACTGCAGTTGAAACAAAACAAACTCATAAATTGTGAAACCAAAACAGTTAAAAAACAGAAAAACGGTAGCAGCAGAACCACAGCAACACTGTTTTTATTGTAGATAAAGTGAGCGCTTTCGTCGGTGTACTCCACCAACTTCATCAGGTGGAGTACACCGATGAAAGCGCTTACTTTATCTACAATAAAAACAATGTTGCTGTGGTTCTGTTGCTGCCGTTTTTCTGTTTTTTAACTGAAACTGCAGTTGGTCATACTGTGATCAGTGTTTTACTCCTGTAACCAAAATGTAAATAAAATCAAAATAAAATGAAAGAAAATATCTCTCACTTAGATCATTTTCCTCAAAGCTGGATTCATTTTTTCTTGCACTGTACCCCCATTTCCTTCACTGGGACTTCTGTACACCCCTCCCTAAGGTGCTTTCCCAGAGATTGTTCACCAGTACAACACTTTTCACACAGATCATAGGAATGTCTCCAGTGTGTCTTTGAGTTTCATGTAGACTGAGATTTGGCTGAGTAAAAATGATTAAAGCCTCTTCAACCTGACCAAAAAATTGTCCACCACATTTTTTTTCAGGAAGAAATATCTCCCTGTACCCCATGTAAGGGTCTTCACTGCAATACCTCTTACTTAAATAGACTAATGCCTGGTCACTTAACTGAAGAGTAACCAGGAAAGACCACAAACATTGCATCCCTGCTGATGTACAAATGAAAACTGCACTGGCAGTGGTTGTCTGTAATACTGATTACCGAGTCGAATGTCAGACAGTTTAAATCATTGAGTTTAAGCCACTTCTGTATAGGTCTCATCAGCTAGACTGGTAATAGTCATGACAACTGTGACACATGGAACAGATCTTAAATGTATAGCTTGTCAATATATCTTTTGTTCAGCTTTTTTGTTTGCCAACATTGGCCTTATTGTCTGCATCATAATGGTCTATCACAATGTATCAGAATGTCTAGTGTTCACTCTAATATTTCCTATTGCTTCCTGACTGTGAATACTTTTTAAGTTGCTTTTGGCTGCTTTCTGTGTAGCATAGTATCCATAATTAGTAACTATGGCAACTATAAAGTAGGTAATGCTAGTTTCTTTTGAAGTAATATGTGCTAAAACATTAGAATGAAATGTATTTTTCAATGCATTCAAGTGATCTGAGAATACTACATTTTTTAAAAAACAGGGTAGCATGCTTTCAAATAATATTTAGAAACAATGCTCTTTCATACTTATGTATACTCTCTGTGTTCAACAGTTTCTAGAAATTATGCATGGCTATTTTCAAGAATGTGTTAATTATTTACAAGGGTAATTTTATTATTTTTAGCCTTCTATGTGTTCTCCTACTCTGTTACCTTTTGAATGAGGATTGTGGCCTTTGAGCCTAGAAAAATTCCTCTGTCCTCATATAATGTGCTTATACATAATTACAGTAGGCATATGACTGTGTGATGCAGATACTCAATTCCCCTTCCCCAAAATAAATCAGTGCATGCACCTTTAGCTGCTTTCTTAGGGCTGGTTAGCAGGAGTGGAGGTCAGCAATACCAAAGTCATCATATTAGTGTGGATTCCAGTGTTTTGTTGAGATAACAATGGTCAAAGCTTAAACTTTAGTTCTATAAAGAAAACATGTCAAAATTCTGAGAAGCCAAAAAAAAAAAAAAACCTTTTTTGAAGGGCATGCACCCTTCCTGTAAGCACATATGTAGGACTTTGTCCCTCCACCCTTTGCCTAAATATACTAACTCTACAACTGCGCAACTATTGAGAAGAACAAAAAGTCCAAAATATGTTGAATCACATTTGGAGCACAAATAGTAAGCATGGTTGTAGTGATTCATTATGGAGAGTAGTAACTTATAACTGCAGGTCACAAATGTGTACTTGTTGATTTGAAACCTTGTCTAGTGTACACTCAACCAAGAGCAGGGGAGGGCTGCTGTGCTGGTAAGTCTAAGCTATGTATTTTTGGTATGTAATGGTTTCATCATAAAACTTTTTTTTTCAAATTTAATTTTTATTATTTTTTTAGCTTATAGATACAACACAGTTCACCATATAAGTATGATAACATTGTTTAAACATTGACCATATTTAAAAACAATTGTTAGTACTCAATAAGATTGTTTAAACATTGACCATATTTAAAAACAATTATTAGTACTCAAATTTTGGAGCTGTAAAGGGGGTGTTAAAAAGCTTAAGCATTCAATGACCATGTACAAAGAACAAACCTTCCAATATATATAGAAAGATACTATATTTGTCCCCTTGGCTGACTAACATTGACTATTTACATCAGATATGTACAACTCCATACAATTAACTATATACACTATCAACAGAGTGGTGACACCATAAGTAAAGTTCCTTCCAACCAAGAATCAATACAGTAAATATTAGAAACAGTAAGCTTGAGTGGACAAAATTACCAGCGATCCATCCTAACTTGAACTCAAGCATTCCTGACTGGTATGTTATATTTATTCTCATTGTAACATATCAAATAAAATTTTCCAAAGGTTTTGGAAGTACTTACATTTTTTTTTTACTTTTAGTGATGTCTTTGCTTGCTAGTATGTATTTCAAGGCCAAGCATTTAAAGCCTTCCCATGAGATCTTAGATCTATCAAGCCAGTTTTTAGCAATATAGAATTTCAGAAGTGCACTTAGTGCTACTATCAGATGTTTGTTCATAAAGGCAAGATTCTCTGGAAATAAATGCAGTATTGTAGTTTCCCATAAAAGAGTAGTTTTAGTATACCCTTTTTTTCTAGCTTAGTTCTTAGCGAACACCAGATTTTGTAAACATTCTTACAACTCCAAAAGATATGTAGGGTGTCAGCTACAATATTTGGACAGAAGGTTCAGTACAGGGAGTACATCAGATCAATTTTGTTAAGTATGACAGATGTACGGTAAGCGTTATTGTTAATCATAATTTGGGTGCATATCAATTTTTTGAAAGGTGTCAACTTTAAGGTAAGATCTATTGCTGATAGTTTTTGTTTTAGGGATATGCTATTATTCATTTTATTACAGTATTCTTTTTTTTTTCAAAACAGGTTTATTGTTTTAACATATAAGAGAAATATCATAACAATTTTATACAAGTAATTAAAAATAGGTATTATTATAATATTCAACAAAACAACTAAAGTATTTACAAAGACATCCACTACAATCAGATCAATTAATTAAACTAAAATACCATGATATTGAAATTAGAATTTTTTTAACAAATTTTGTAAATTATCCCATACAATATAATAAGATGTTTTTCTATTTGTTCTTGTCCTAATTGTGTTTATTTCCATATGGCACACTATATTCATAACATTTTTAAATTCATTGAACGAAGGAGGTGTATCTGAAATCCAATTTCTAGTTATTACTTTCCTAGCCACTGCTAGAATAGACCATAACAAGGGAAGCTTAACCTTTTTAACACTTTGAGTGAGGTACAGGTGTGTTGAATAATATAAGAGATTTAGAAATAATGAAATTATCTGTAAAAAGAGCCTGCAAAAATTCATTAATTGACTTCCAGTATTCTTTCAACTTTATACAGTCATAAAACATATGAGCCCAGTCAGCATTAATTTCTACATTACATTTCTTACATAAATTATCTTTATTATTTATTTTATTCATCATCAAAGGTGTATAAAAAGATCTATGTAAAAATTTCCATGTATAAAGTCTCCAGACAATGGAAGACGTAGTTCTATAAGCAGATTCCAATATATATTGTTTATCTTGTTGATTTGGTGGGTCCCCATTAATAGAAGTGAAATAATTCCAGTATGAATCTACACTGTAAAAAGTTTCTTGTCTGATAATTTTATGTATGTATGAAAGTTTACCTTTATCAGAAACTTTATGTTGTAAATTTAATATCAAGTAATCAATCAGTGTTGGAATAGATTCTTTAACTGTTATAGACATTAGATCTATTTTATTAATGAGATGTTGTCTAAAGGTCTGAACCTCTAACCAGCAAGTTTCTCTTAGATCAAATTCTTGTTTTAAGAAATCTAGATTTTTAACTTTATTATCAGATATCAACTGATACCAGTACTTTAGATCATTGTCTATAGCTAAATGAGTTCCTTCAGAAGTAGATGACAAAAGCATACCCTGAGTATACATTATAGGAATACAATAAAATTCCATTCCTATACTTAGGGTGCATGAATATAAAGTTACGATAGCTAATAATAATATTTAATGGGTAACAAACCATATGTTTAGGTGTAATAGGTGAAGTACAAAATTCCTTTAGTAACCATAACATGGAGTTATTTACAATCATATTTTTATGTGTTAAGGAGATTTTCATGAAGTGCATACTAATTAGCTCCCAATAATCTTTCCATTTTGTGACATATGACTGATCTATTAATAAAGTAATAACTTTTACAATAGAAGAGATAGTATATAAATTAAAGTCTGGAAAAGAAATACCCCCTTGAGACCAGCTATTAGTATGTTTCTTTAATGCAATCCTAGGTCTATTAGGTGCCCATAGGAAATTTATGTATTCAGTTTCTTGATAATTATTTTTGTAGGTGGAAGTATTATTGATTGTATTAAGTATAAAATCTTGGGGAATATTATCATTTTAATAATGGTAAGTCTCTCCTCCATAGTAAAAAACATATTATTCCGGGTATTAAAAAGATTTTGTATATTAAGAAAACAGGTATTATAATTATTATATATAATAGATTTAATATATTTAGATAGTATTATGCCTAAATAAGTTATCTGACCTGAATTGGGTACGTATTTAGTAAAATCACTAATGAGAATATTTTTTTGTGTATATATAGGTAGTATTTTAGTTTTTTCTTCATTGAATATTAAACCAGAAATACTTTTAAAATTCATCATTTTATCAAATAGAGACTGCATAGAAGAATTAGATCCTGCTGATGTAATTAGAACATCATCTGCAAAAAGTTGAATTTTGGATGTTGTATTTTCATCTATTTCAAACCCTCTATGACAGTACTGTTTCTGATCAAATTAGCCCAAGGCTCCATTACTAAAGTGAATAATAGTGGAGAAAGTGGACATCCTTGTTTTGTACCTTTAAGAATGGGTATTTTTTGTGAAACATATGTTCCTACCTTAATATAAGCCAACGTTCCTTTGTATAAATGCTCAATTAGATTTACAAATGCATCTGAGAAGTTTGTGCACTTCATTAAGGTAAACAGATAGTCCCAACTTACTGAATCAAATGCTGAACTTATACAAAGACTAATAAGTGTTAAATCTTTCTTTTTCCTATTTGCAAAATCTATTAATGTTAAAGTTCTTCTTATATTATCAAAAGTATTTCTATTTACAATGAAGCCTGTCTGATCTATATCTATAATGCCGGGAATGATTGTCTTCAATCTATCAGCAAAAATACTCATAAACATTTTATAATCAACATTAAGTAAAGAGATGGGCCGATATGAAGAACATCTAGTTATATCTTTATTAGGTTTTAAAATTGGCGAAATAAATGTATATTGCCAAGATGGGGGGGTTATTAACTCAGTTTGGGCCAAAATAAAAACCCTATGTATTAATGAATATGTACTTTTAGAAAGGATTTTATATATCTCTGGTATAATACCATCATTACCCGGTGCTTTGTTTGATTTAAGCTTATTTATTTGTGTAATAACTTCTGTATATGAAATACTCTTGTCCAATAGTTTAATCTGTTGTTTATTAAGCTTTTTATTCATGTTTGTGGTTATAAACTCCTTTATTTTATCTTTAGGTTCCATGTTAATGTTATTATGGTTAATTTTGTGAAAGTGATTTCTAAATTCATCTAGTATTTCTGGTATACTAGAAACATTCTTCTTTTTCCTTAGAGAAAAATTTCTTTGATATGGTTTTGTTTATTCAACCTTTTGTTTTATTTTTAAGTCTATGTAAGTATTTGGGGCTTATTGAATAAGACAAAAACTTGTATTTCTCTAAAGTTATTTTAACTTTATGAGTTAAAATTTCTTTGTATTTCTCATTTAGTTTGTTTATTTCTTCAATAATTTTCTTGTCCATAATATTTTCTTTATTATTATGTTTATAAGAGTCTAATTTACTTTGAATATCTAACAATTCCTTATCCCAAGATTTCCTTTTATTATTATACCATCTGATACTTTGTCCATATAGATATGA
>NC_056746.1:1101502921-1101520421 GCF_019279795.1 Protopterus annectens
AACGGAGGTTAGATTGCGCTAGGTTAGTCTTTGGCAAGAGGTGTAATTATAATATGCCGTTGGATGTTCCGACGCCTGCTTCTACTAAGAAGCGCAAAGACAAATCTTTAAAGCCTAGGCAGGATGATTCGTCCGTTTCGGACGCCGGACCTTTAGAAGCTACAGCTGAACAGGTGGATCCGGCTGAAGTTTCTGTTGAGTCCCAGGGGGAAACTTTAATTTTACAAGATGTGGCCTCTCAGGAGGCAGGCCAGGCTGAAGGGGCCTCTCAGGTTACTATTCTCCCTTCTATGCCTAAGGTGGTTAGGCCTTCTGCTACTGTTTCTAAGGTTCCTTCTAAGGGCAGGTCTGTTTTGCCTTCCTCTGGTGTCAGTTCTAGTTCTTCAGGGTCTGTGCCTAAAAAGCACATGCTTAAAATGGCAGAGGATTTGATTACTTTAATTAGAGGTTCTATGCCCCCTCCTGATAAGAGGCCCAGGATGGAGCCAGAGTTGGAAAGTTTGGAGCAGGCCTCAGATGATTCAGAGTCTTCTACTGAGGACATTCAAGATTTCCCTCCTTATTCTGATTCTGATGCAGAGGATTCCACTCCTTCTGCTTCTCCTCCAGAGGATTTTTCATTTTCAGAAACTCTGCATTCCATGAGGGAGCATTTTAAGTGGGAGGGACAGGATTACTCTGATTCCTGGAAGAGGCTTAGGGAGTTCTTGTTTTTACCACAGCATAGACCCTTTGCTACACCTCCGTTTTTGGATGTTGTTTCAGATGTTTTCTCGAAGCTTCCCTTAATCCAGATTCTGTGCCTCCTGCCCCAGTTAAACCGGACAGGTATTACAGGGTGCCTGAGGCTCATAAATATCTGTATAAGAGTCCTAGGGCGGACCCAGAAACTATTAGTCAGGGGCCTAAGGGTGTTAGAGCCTCTGTTGTTAAGAATCCGGTTCCTCTGCATAAGGAAGCTAGAGCTTTGGATAGATGGGGTAAGAAGGTGTATATCTCTTCTACTTTAGCAATGAGAGCTTTGAACTGCCAGTTTCATATGTTGAAGTATTAGAATTTCCTCCTTTCTCAGCTAAGATCTAAAGTGGATGCTTTGGCAGAGGGCATAGAGTGTAAAGAATTGCAGGATTTAGTGCATGTTTCTGAACAGGTGGGTAAGCACTCTTTGCAATGTGGTTTTGATGCTTTACAGGCTTCTTCTAGGGTGGCTGCCACTGGTTCAGTTATTCGTAGGCACGCCTGGCTTAAGGATCAGAATTTGTCTGAGAATGTTAAGTCTAGAATTCTGGATGCCCCTTTGCAGTCTGAAGTTTTGTTTGGTCCTCCTGTGGAGTCAGTCTTAAAGAAAATGGAAGACAAGGCTAAGTCTATGCAGACTGTTAAAGATTTTTTGCAGGTACAACCTCCAAAGTTTAGTAGAAATTGGCCTACTAAGGGGTGGACGTACCTTCTTCTGATTCTCAGTCTAGGGGTAGATCTAGGCATGGTAGGGGCAGAGCTCAGAGTACCTTCAGGCCGAGACAATGGAGTTCGCCTGCTCAATCTGCTGGTGAGGGTAGGGGCCAGTCCTTTCGTAAACAGGCCCAATGACCTGCATTTTCAGCTGCCAGATTCCTCTTGCCTGGCAGCTCCTTTGGGAGGAAAGTTGGCTCTTTTCAAGCAAAATTGGCATTTAGTCACCCAGGACAAATGGGTATTGGACATTATAAACCGAGGTTACAAGTTCTATTTCCATACCATGCCTCCTTTCAAAGGCATGCCAGACATCCCTCCTCGGCAAAGGATAGAGGCTCACAGACAAATTTCTTTACTTCTTCAAATAGGAGCTATACAACCAGTTCCTCTGTCAGAAGTGGGCCTAGGATTTTATTCTCGCCTGTTTCTAGTTCCAAAGAAAGGAAACACGTGGAGACCAATTTTGGATTTATCTATCCTCAACACTTACCTGGACATTCCAAAGTTCAAGATGCTGACTTTACAACAGCTTTTACCTCTGTTGGGAAAAGATCACTGGATGGTTACTCTGGATCTCAAAGAGGCTTACCTTCATGTTCCTATCAGGCCCAGTTGCAGGAGGTACCTGCGCTGGGCTGGAAGTTTACATTATCAGTTCTCTGCATTGCCCTTTGGCTTATCTACTGCCCAGAGTGTTCACAAAGGTTCTGGCTCCAGTGATAGCATTTTTCAGACTAAGAGGAATACAGATTTATCCTTATTTGGACGACTGTCTGATTATTGTACAAGAAAAGGACGAACTTCTTCATCATCTACAGTATGTGATGGCAGTGTTAAGATGCCTAGGGTATTCTGTGAACGAAACAAAGTCCAGTCTAGTACCCTCTCAGGACATGTGCTTTCTGGGTGTGAGACTGAATACAGCTTCCCAGATGGCTTTTTTGACCCCGGACAAACAAAGAAGCCTTTCTCTTTATTTCCAGCAAATGTCTCTACGGTCCAGGCTGACTGCAAGGACAGTCCTTCAAGCCTTGGGGTTCATGGCATCTTGTATTCTGGTGCTTCCCAATGCCAAATTGCATATGAGGAAGCTTCAATGGTATCTCAAAATGTGTGGACACAGCACTGCCAAGATCTAGACACTGTCATTCAGATAATACCTTGCATTCAGAAGGAGTTTTTGTGGTGGGCTCAGGAATGTCACCTAAACAAGGGACTCTCTGTGACCCGCCAGAGGCGAGTCAGATTCTAACGACAGATGCCTCGGACAAGGCTTGGGGAGCACACCTCAATGGAAAATGGGTGCAAACACGTGGCCTGTCAAACTCCAACATTTGCATATCAACTTGAAGGAAATGTTAGCAGTCCAGTTTGCATTGATGGCTTTCAAAGATTTACTTCGTCCAGGGCAGGTGTTGATTCAAACAGACAACACTACTGTCATGTGGTACAGCAACAAGCAGGGGAACCCATTCTTACCCTCTTTGCAGGCAAGCGATGATTCTGTGGGAAACTGCTCTCAATCTACACCTCAATCTTCAGGCAAGGTTTCTACCAGGAGCACAGAACTCCTTAGCAGATGTATTGAGCAGACAAATAGTGGATCCTCATGAGTGGAAATTGATCCTCATGTATTTCAACAGTTGACAGTGTTATGGGGAACTCCAGACATAGATCTGTTCGCTTCTCCACTAAATTACCAGTTGCCAAAGTTTTGCACAAAAATGTTTCATCACACAGCTTGGAAGGTGGACGCTCTATCTTTCAGTTGGAACAATCTGCATGTATATGCCTTTCCACCTCTGCCTCTTCTTCCCAAGGTACTTTTGAAGGCCAGACAAGACAAGCCAACCATGATTTTGATAGCACCGGATTGGCCTTGACAACACTGGTACCCACTACTGAGGAGTTTAGTACGAGAACCTCCATGGCATCTGCCTTTGATTCCGCACCTTTTGTCACAAGAGGACAGTCACTTCCTCAATGTCAAGATTCAGTCTCTGCATCTAACAGCCTGGCATATTCTGTTTTAGACTCTGGAGGGTCTCAGCTTCCACAACAAGTTTTGAATGTTATTTTGGAGGCCAGGAGGCCTAGTACCAGGAAAGTTTACGCTGATAAATGGAGGAGAATTTTTATTTGGAGCAAAGGAAAGGACTTTGATGTCTCCAAACCTGATTTAAGTGTTGCTCTTCAATATCTTACTGAGTTATTGGACAAGGGTTTGTCTTTCTCCTCAATAAAGGTCCATGCTGCAGCCATTTCTGCTCACTATGATTGTGACCCTCCTTTATTCTCTCATCCTTGGTTTAAGCAATTTCTTAGAGGGGCAAAGAATATAAGACCCCCACGTAGAGCTCCTACTCCTGCTTGGGATCTCAATTTTGTGTTGGAAAAACTTACTCTATAACCTTTTGAGCCTGCAGTTACTGCCGAGTTAAAGTATTTATCATGGAAAACTGCTTTTTTGTTGGCCATTACCTCTGCAAGAAGGGTTTCCTGAATTACAGGCCCTCATGGCAGTGGAGCCTTTCCTGATTTTTCATAAGGATAGGGTATCTTTGCGTACTAATCCTTCCTTTATGCCTAAAGTGGTTTCTAGTGTGGCCTTAAATCAAACTATTCATTTGCCTACTTTTTATGCAAACCCCCAAAATAAAGGGGAGAAAATTTTGCATACTTTGGATATTCACAGGCAGTTGCATTATTATTTGAGCAGAACCAAGGAGTTCAGACAGTCTCAGCAATTGTTTGTTTCTTTTGCTTTGGGTTCACAGGATAAACCTGTTTCAAAACAAACTATTTCTAAATGGATTGGGTTTTGTATTTCTTTCTGTTATTCCCATCATGGTAAGGAGATTCCTGCTGGAATCAGGCCTCATTCCACTAGGGCTACTGCTACTTCTACGGCCTTTATAAGGGGTAGCTACAAAAGACATTTTGGAGGCAGCTACTTGGAGTTCAGTGCATACCTTTTCTAAACATTACCACCTTCCTCTTTATTCTAAGTCTAGGGCTGGATTTGCCACTGCAATTTTACAGGGCATTTTAGCGGCCCCTAATGCTTTATGATTTTTACCATCCTCCCTTTCCCGTTGCTTTGGGATTCTACCCATAAGTAAGGACTGCAGCAATGTGAGATGAAGAACATAGTACAGTTTTGTACCTACCATAAATGTAGATGTTCGAAGATCCACATTGCTGCAGTCCAATTTACCCTCCCTCCTTCCCCTCTGTAGTTTGACTTGGTGCTATGCTTTAGGTGATGGTTGTTGTTGGGCATGTTTTTGAGAGGTATTCTGTTTTTGGCTGTGGCCTTTCTGGTTTTGCCTTCTGACATCTGGGGCAAGAAAAGACTGAGGATATGACGTCGGTCATGCACCTTTATACCCTGACGCTCTGATGTCAGATCTAGGTGCCCATGACCGACGTCAGCCTAATACTTTGGTATTCGGGCCGACCGAGGACAGCGGACTACCCCATAAGTAAGGACTGCAGCAATGTGGATCTTCGAACATCTACATTTATGGTAGGTACAAAACTGTACTTTTTTGACCTTTTGTGTCCCCCCCCCAAAAAAAAAAAGTGAAATTGAAAATAAGTGTGAAATGCTGTGCAAGATGCCTATGGCTTTACACTACTGTCATTCTGTTTATAGTGTGGGTGTGGAAGCAGACTTTTATGATGGAAAAGTTCTGAATTGGGCTGTTTTGTCATTATTGGTTCATGTGTTTTGTTACATTGCCTACAGTACAGATTACTGGTAAAATGTTCAAACAATAAATTTAAAATGCGCTCTAACATGTGTGTTGTATTATACAAGGAATATAATTTAATAAAGTCGGGAAGGTGTACAAAGAAAAGAACACATGTATGTTTCTTGTTTTGTGTGCAAGGGGCCAATGATTTGAAAACAGCCCAAAGGTAATCTTTATCCACCGTTGGCCAGATGCATTTTCTTTGGATGTGGTGTGGGTTTCGATGCTGTTTCAATGAATGTGAGTTTCAAGGGCAAAGTTTAATGTCAAGCCTATTTTCATTGTGAGACAGTGTTGCTTTGTTTACCAGATGATGTCTTTTAGTGTTTCTGCATTGTTGTGCTGTAAAATGTAAAAATAAAATTCAAATCATTGTAGAAGTAAAGCAGTATGCATACATTAGTGTTTATGGTAAATGGGGCAAAATAGCCAGGTAACAGGACACTGGAATCGCTGCAGGGGGACTCTGGTCTGGTGCCATGTTTTGGTTGTCTGTTCTTCAATTTGCTGAAAGTTGGTATCCCACAATCCCATTGGAGTGGGTGGGGTTACATAATTATGTATGCAAATTAGATGTTAATCAGCGTACAGATTTGTACCTATTTTTCATGGGCCTTGTCCAGATTTTTGATGTTTCCAGGTTGAGAGGTATGACACACACACACACATATATATATATATATATATATATATATATATATATATATATATATATATATATATATATATGATCTCACTGAGTTGTGTCCTTGCTGAGCACTATCCTACTTGCTGTCCCTACAATAAATCTGTCTGCTTTATACAAAATAATGCACAGCAAACACATTTTAGTAACCAGATTTTACAACCATGCTATACTACTGCTTTAAAATATATCACATGACAATTTCTTCCAGAATAGAGTTATAAAATTATTTATGCTTGTCAATCAGATGAATTAAATGAGTTATAGTAATGTATATGTTTGGAACATAAGTTTTAACACAGATTATTAAGCTGCTGTTAAGTAGATTTTCAAAAACACTTGAATAAATGTTTCATTTTCTATGCCTTCTAAAATAAGACATTTACTTACTACAAGAAACTGTATCATTTAAACTCATTATAACTGACATATTTTATGAATTATAACATAGATATTTAAGTAATTATATAAAATAACTCACATTTAGATGTTAAAGAGTTCATTTTCCTTCACATAGTCGCATTTGCATCATTTCTATTTCCTGGTAGAGTGTTATTCCTGAATCTGTGATGTGTCAGTGTGATATCTAGGTCAAAGGTTAGACTAACTGCTTTCAGCTTCTCTGTGAGAATTCTGAGAGTTGAAGCTTTTGAAGTAGCTCATGGACACTGTGCATGAGACAGCCCACATCCCAGATTGTCTCTCTTAACATTTTATGGGAAACTTATTAAAAACTAGTGACAAACATTCATTTAGCAGTGTAAATGCATCTAAACATGACAAAACCTTCACAATGTATTTTACAGGTTATTACAGCCTCTATGTAAGTGAAATTAAGCCCAAAATTATTAATAAGTAATAAAACTCAATATTTTGTCCCAACTCAATTTTTATGCAAATCTTATTATTTACTGTGTCTATATGATCAAAAGCATTTCTATATATTAATAAAGAAAAGAAAAGAGAGTAGAAAATAAAAGGGTGTAAGGCAGAAATAAAAAAAATGTAAGAGAAAGCTATAAGAAGTATATACAATGGAATATTACTTACTGTTTATATTAATAGAGTTAAAAATAAAACATATTATTTACTATTATTTAGTTCTAATTATTATTAGTTAAAGCATGACAGATTATTTACAAACAAGCATAAGCAGTATAATCAAGAAAGTATAATTAGGAATAGCATTTGAAGAACATATAAACTTTTTACAAGGAATAAATATGTTATTATTCTATTAATCATATTTTCATTACTCTTCTCTCCCTGCCCTCCCCACCCTTTACCCACTACATAATCTAAATAGAATGACATTGGTGAAACAGAGAAAGGAAGAAAGGGGGAGGAAGAAAAAAAGATAGAGAAAAAAAATGTAGCAAATTAGTGACCTTACTTTTTCAGAAAGAGAAACAAGTTGAATCATAGCTTGCCATTAAATCTCCAGATATTTTGACTGGTTATGAAACAAAACATTTCTTTGCACACAGAGAATAACTTTGATTAAATCTTTTTCAAAATATCTGTGGCTTCTTGGAAATGCAGGAACTATATTTAAAAAGATTAATAATGAAATAAAATGATGAGAGAAAAAAAAAACATAGAACAAATCATTTATTTTTTAGTCTTTTCTTTTTCTCTGAAGTCTTCCACGAAGTTTCAGTTGCCAGTCTTTTTAATGAAGGACTAGCCCATTCCATTTCCTCTATTTTATCCAAAATCTTATTTTTTTGATAAACAGTAAAGCAGAGTCTAAGTCATCGAAAATTTTAGGACCATCAGGAAGGAAGATTTTAAGCTTGGCAGGAAACAGAAGGTATGTTTTAAACTGTGCTTTTTTAAGCTCCCTTATTAGTGGCAGAAAAACTTTTCTTTTAGCTATTACCATGGAAGAATAGTCATTGTCAAAATGCACAGTTGTCTCATTAATCTTAACAGGAGCTTTAGCCCAAGCAGATATAAGAACCATCTCTTTATCAAAAGATGATAGAAATCTAACTATAACTGATCTAGGATATTTTTTGTTAGAGTTAGTATTAGCTATAGATCTATGTGCTCTTCGATACCAAAAGAGAATGCTTCTGGTAAGTCTAAAGTTTTAGGGAGCCATGTTGTTAAAAAGAAGTAATATTGTTACCTTCAATATTTTCTGGCAGTCCAAAAATCCTAATGTTATTGCCTAGATCTATTTTCCAGGTCATCCAGCTTTGTTTGTAAATGTGTATTTTGTTTCAGCAGAAACTCAATGTTGATTTCCTCTTCTTGTATTCTATTTTCCATGTCATTCACAGCTTCTTCTATGCCTGTCATCTGGATCTTCTGTTGTTGCAGGTCTATATGTAACAAGTCTATTTGTTTTGTAGTTTTTCTATGAAGGTATCTATTTTAGTATCCATTTTATCCATCTTAGCAGTAAGTTGCTGGATTATAATTATCAGAGACTGAAGTTCTTTCTTGATGCTGGAGTCTTGAGAATTTGTCTTACTGGAACTCATTTCAGACTGATAAACTGACAGGAAAATTTCCAAAGTGATTTCTGACAGGAATATTGTTAAGATTTCCTTTCTTTTTTAGATATAGTTCAAGAACTATATAAAACAAACATATTTAGAAAGAAAATTACTTCAAAAATAAATTTTTTAAGTAATTAATTCCTGTCAGTGTAATGAAATTGGTGGAGCTGAAGAAATCTGCTGCTATCCTGTGTTCATCCTTGGCCACGCCCCCCATTTTATTACAGTATTCTGAGAATAAACAGGAATTCCGATAGATAAGCTTCATTATTAATTTGTAAGTATTAAATAACATTTTAGTTTTAAAGAGAAACATCCACTGAATTTGTTGGGCCAGGGAGATATCTTGATCTAAGATTTTATTATATGAGGTTATTGAGTTGATTAAGTTCAATAATTGTCTGATTATTATGGTATATTTTTTGTCTGCTTTTAGGGAATTTCTGATGTTGTCCATTGAGAGATTAACTAGGCAATAAAAGTCCCAGACTGTATATTTTTTGATTAAAGGATATTGATCTAGTTTGATCATGGCATGGTTTATTCTTATATTAGGGTTTAAGTGGATTGGTTGTAAAAAGATAAAGAGTATCTTTGAGCTTTAGAGAAGCCATTAATTCTTGAAATATATGACATTTGTTAATGATTATTGGGTGAATATTGCAAACCCACGACCATCTCATGCACATTTCCAATATTCCAATAAAATATACAGCATTCGTGGATGACCTAAGCATATACTTTGAATTACCAAACACTGACTTAATGAAGATTTTGAATTCTATTGATAAATTCCCTATGATATCAAACTATGCCATAAACCCTAAGACGTCAGTTATATTCCCAATAAACCTCCTTGGGGGTAAGGAGTTCTACTTCCCAGAGACAAAATAAAAGTTAATTATTCTCATAAATACCTAGGTATTAACTTTAACCCCTCACACTCAGACAAACTTAAAAATAATCTATACAAAGCATGGACTAACATTGTAGATGACATTAATAGATGGAAAAACTTGAAACTATCTCCTTATCAAAAATCCCAAAAATTTTATACCATTTTAATGCCATTAGCACAAATATCCCAAAAAACTTTTTTAACAAAATGAAAATCCTCCTTGCAAAATTCATATGGCATTCTAAACCATCTCGGATAAGATATTGTAGACTAATGCTACCTAAAGAAAAAGGGGGGCTTGGTCTACCAGACTTCAGACTATACTACAGAATCATTAATGCTAGTAGAATTATCCAAATAGCAAACTTTGACCCATCAAGCAAAGATTGGCACCCACTGTGGATTAAGTTATATTACAAACACATAACCTTTACCAACATTAACCCTCTAGCTCTTCCCTATATGACTCACAAGATCCTAAATTCATCACAAAACTTTGATCCCTATCATACCTCATTTCATTCAGTTTGGTGTCACATCAGTGAAGACTCCTGGATGTTCTCCTTATATTGTGCAAATCATGCTATATCTCTACTTTGTTCTCCTGAGAGGTATGAACAAGAAGTCTCCAACTGCTCTATTAATTACCCCTTATAAGTACAAGTCTATTTCTAAGCATATGCTGCTAGAAGTAGAGACAGACACTGCCTTTGTCCCAGTATGCTGTATTTTGATGTAGGTGTTTGAATTTTGTAAACAATGTTGACATGTATGCCAAGTAATACACGCTTACTCAATGAAAATCTATGTATTAAATTCTGTAATATACCATGCATGTTTGTAAAATACTGCTCATGAAGTTTACTACTTTCAAAGTCTTTCTTTTTGTTATAGTAAGCATAGGGTGGCCACGGTAGTGCAGCGGTTTCCGTTGCCACCTCACAGCAAGAGGTTCTCCGGTTCGATCCTCAGCTGGGGTGCCTTCTGTCCGGAGTCTGCGTGTCCTCCCTGTGTTTGCATGGGTTTCCTCCAGGTGCTCCAGTTTCCTCCCACATCCCAAAGACATGCTGTAGGTGGATTGGATACTCTAAATTGGCCCTAGGCATGAGTGTGTGTGTGTGTGTGTGTGTGTGTTTGTGCCTTCCGTGGAAGGTTGGGTGCCAGGCTGGCAACTCGACACCGTAAAAAACAAAACTTCACTGCCAGTCATGAGCAGACAGGTGATCTGCTGTGGCGACCTCTCACCAGGAAAAGCTGAAAGAAGAAGTAAGCATGGACAACTTCCCTGAACAGTCATAACTTGTATCACTCTTTACAGAGTATAAGATGACAGCTGGTCGTATGGTGTTGAATGGCCAAATAGGGATGGTAGTCTTATGTTTCTCTCTGAGCATTCAGCCCCTATAGAAAGATCAAGGCATTTTTTGCTTTTATTCCCTACTACGGATTATCCTGTCTCTGTGGTGTAGCAGCTTGCAGTAACAAGCATAAAGAGAAGAGATGTGGACAGTGCAGGGTCTAAATGCCAGTAAAAATGTGTTTGATCTGTTTTTACGTACTTTTAATTTACTTAAATAGTCACTAGTGTGAGTACCTGTGTTTTTATCAATTCTATTATGAGAAGAAATCAGTTAAAGCATATTTGCAGGGGTGCACTACTATAGAGAAAAAGGAAACTCCCCCAAATTTTGAATCAGTGCCACTGCAGAAATGGAAACCACCATGACAGTGACTCCCTATGGAGAACAGTAAGCAATGAAGTTCAGAGATAGGGAAATGGTTGTCTGCAAGTTGAATTCTCATCCAGTTTACACATGACCATCACTTAGGAAGCTGTTTTGTATGTTTTATACTCAAAGTGTCAATTAAAAGCATTATTTGTTTAACAATTGTGATTCAAATCCAGTAGCACTGAGGGGGTCATAGTATATCCTTGTATTATCCACTCATGTTAGTACCACACAGTGTGATGCTGTCATTTGTATTTTTGTATTATGCTGACTACATTTGTTCTGTTCTTTTACTACTGTTTAACTGGGAGCTGTCACAGTCTATCTTAAAGATGTAGTTCAGCCATTTCAGCATAGCAATGCTAATGTTATAAGGTTGCATCTAGCTGGTCTCCTTACTACTTCAATGATCCACTTCATTGTGTACACTGTTCAAAGTTTTGTAAGCATTATATTTTTCAGCATTCTTTATGTTTTTCTAATATTATACTTGTCCCATGTTGGGGGTTGCCAATGCTGCCCCACTCTTTTTGAATCAACCCCAATGAATTTTTTAAGAGACAGGCCAGAGAATACTCTTTTATACTAGGGCAGACTGTTCTGGTGAAACATGTAAAGCAAAATAAGTATATTCTTGTTTATTTCAGAAACTTCACTTATGCAGGACATGAAATACTCTGTGATACTGTGAACAATGACCAACACTATTTACTCAGTGTGCACCTTTCAAAAACATTCACTGAAGATCTTATGATTATAATGCTACTACGAGTGATAACAGTGGCATCCTGTCCATAGGTCCATAGGTGTGTACTAGGCTAATGACCACAAGGGCCTTTTTAAACCCAGCTATGCATCCCAAATCTCAAAGATGTTCTGGTACCCTAACAGGATCTTGGCATATGAAGCATTTGCAAGCAGGGGCCTGGGAGAAGAACCATTTACAGGTAGCCTGCGTCCATTACAGACATAGGTGCCAAACCAGGGATGTTCCCCAGCCATTTGCCCAAGTCACATTTGAACTGGGTTAGGGAAGAACTCTGTTTTACATGGAAGGGGAGCCTGTTCCAGAGAAGGTGTAGTGTCTGGGATAGATAACTGCCTTACTCCAGCTGGTCCTATTTATATCACAGGCAAGATTTAAGTCTTTAGAATAGATAATTATGATGCTGCTTGTTTTGAGGGTAGGTCCATCAGGGTGGGGTCTGACAATGCCTTGTTTGCTGATCATAGATCTCCCCTCAACAGCCTGTATGAGATAGAATATAGGGACAGGGTTTTAAGGCAGTTTGTAAAGAACATGTTGTTTACATCCTGTATTCTTTCAGTGATGAACCTTTGTGGAGTTGGATGTTCCAATTGCTGTATCTGCCTGGTTAGGTACATACCAAAGGGGGCATTGTACTCAATGGTAGGTCTAATACATGCTGAATATAGTGGAGCAATGACCTCCTTAGACCTAGATGTTATACCTTTGTTTACAAGTTGCACTACAAAGAATGATATCCTCACTAGTGTCGATAAGTGATGATCAAAAGCTAGACTTCTGTCTATGTCTGCCTTCAAGTCCCTAACTACTGTCTCAACTTTTATGGGAGTATTGCTAATATGATAATTACCCAGGATGGATGACTTCCAAAGGATACTATTATGTATTTCTTGGCATTTAGTTTTAGTCCATGGCTCTGATGCAAGTTATTTGCCTGTATCAGCCCTTCCTGGAGAATATTAGTGTCAGTGGGAGTTCTGTGACCACTACTAATTTGCATTAATCTGGAAATTTGGTCAGCCAGAGGACCTTGACATTGGCTTTTACTTCAGAGATGTAAATGCCAAAAATGGGGAGGTTCTAGGACTGATATCTGAGGATTCTGATTGTGACTAGCCTCTTTATAGAGGTAGTCTCCCCAATTTTAATTTTATGCACCCTATCTGTGATCCAGCTGGCTATCCACCAAGTCACATAAGGGTTCATACCTAACCACTTGAGTTTATCAATAATGCCTGAGTTGGGTATTGTGTCAAATGCCTTGGCCAGCTCAAGGTAGGTAGTGTAAATTATTTTGCTCTCATCCACTGCTTTGGTGACCTTCTCAAAGAAGTCCGTTGGTTCCAGTGTTTGGGGATTTCTTATTTCATTATCAATCATTTCCATGATACTTCTTTGCATGGCTTTGCATAAGAAACTAGTGAGTCCAGAAAGTTCAGGCTGCTTTTAACCATTATATTCTCTGCAAACAATTAGCCCAGTACAATTTAAGAAGCACACATCTCAAAAACTGACTGATTGGCACATATATAAGTTCTTCTTAAATGACTAAGTCATATCTAGGGCATCTCCATTTATGCACTGTTGTGAACATATACACATTTAAAAATGTAGATATTGGCCTAAATTCTTTTAATGCATTGTCATTAAAAGAAAAAAAAAATAAGATGTAAAAATAGTTATGGAAATTGGTTATCTAACCTCATCAAATAGTGCTAAGAATTCTGAGGAAGTTTAGCCATTGTTTGCTGAAAGAAAAGCCTATTTAAATAAATTGTTGTGATTTAACATGATTTTTACACTTCGAGTCTGTTTGGTACTCCAGTTGCTAATTTTCGTGTTTTTACGAGTTTGCTTGGTCAAAGAGCTTTGGTTAAAAAATTCAGGAAATGTTATAGATAAACTGTTGTGTTATACTATTTGGATGCCATATCTAGCTGTAAGTGTCAAAATGTCTTAAATTGTGTGATATTTTAAAGTTTATTATTGATGTATTGACAACAAAAAGCATACACAATTTTTTGTACTAATGGGCAATGTTCCAGCCAGTCATCATAAATCTCTCAGAAGAATATGGCCATATCTTGGATTAAAAATGACTCACAGTAGGTTTTAGCATCTGGGTGCACAAAGATGCAACTATGGGTGATCTTTCTTTGATATGATGGCCAGATTGTACTCTATTGTTATTTATTTATTTGTTTGACGTGTCTTTTCTGGGAAAGTCTGGGTAGGATAATATCACTGGATTGTAAAGCTACACATTGACATAATATGGTTACTGCAAAACCTATTACAGAAGAACAACAGATTAAGTAAATAAATAAAAAAGTCACAACTTCAGCTCATGCAGTGCTAACTTATATGTAAAGAATGCAAATATTTGGACAGAGATACCAAGTTGAAAAGAAAAAGAACATTGTCAATAGTTAAAAATTCACAAGTAACAGTTCACTAAGATGACATTATACAAATGAGTACACACTTTGGAAGAGAGATGACTAGATAACATAGCATAGGCAAAATTATATCTGTCCTTTATCTAAGCAGTAGAGTGACTATGTTCAGAGAGAAGGAATTAGTATGAAGTATGCTAGGGGTGGGCAGTATCTGGATCCTGTACCAATTTTGAAGAAAATATATACTAATTTTGTCAGATGTTTTGCTGTATACAGCTATCTGCATGGCTGTATGGCTGCATGAATCAGCTGAGATTGGTTCTTTTAAACCTGACATAACTTCCAATATAGGTGCACTGGTTTTATCTGTGTGGATTTTATAGGACAAACCTTTTCATAGAAAAGCAGTGGCTTATCCACATCAGTGATTCACATATCTGACACTAAATTATAAGCAACTCAAGTAACCGAGACAAGAGTCCTAAAATTGCAAAATGCCCCCCCCCCCAAGAAAAAATAAACAGCATACCATACAACCTGTTGCAAACATTTTGGAAAGGTAGTCTATGACATTACATCATAAAAATCAGTAATAGTAACATTAACATACAGACTAATACTGACAGTATCAGTGGCAAAATAGATAGCACACTCACCTGTGGTGCTGAAAAACCAAAAGCTGTAAGTTTTATTCCCATTCCAGATGACTGAATTACTGATACCACAGTGCAGTATTAGGGATGCTGTACTCCTGAGTGTGTCAAAATTCAGATGCAATGTTAAACTGAGGCTATATCTGTTTGAGCTGGTGGTAGCTCAGGTAGATGTAAAAGATCTCATGGCATCTGTTAACAAGAGCAGAGGAAGTTCTCTATTGCCCTTGCCAAATTCCCTCTAGTGATATAAATACCACATCATGTCTTCACTGAAAAGGTGCCAGTAGCCTGTCTGAAGTGTTTTCCACAGTTGAAGCAATTCTTGTAAGACCCCAGGATGAAGTTTTCATTTGTTGGAGGTCTACTTTGGTACTGATGAGCTTGTGTGCAATTAGGTTTTGCTCTAATAGAATGTATGAGGCCTTGAAACCGAGCTGAGTTGATATCTCCCAGGCTATCATAGCCACTCTGCAATGAGGGAAGGATCTGGCATCCCCTTATTTGTCTGTATATGACATCATCATGGAGCGAGTCTTCTCCAAACTGGAACAGCAGATTGAGAAGAGGAATCAGTATCATCATAAGCACACTTTAAAATGTAGTTAGGAACTTGAGAAGCAGCTATAACAGGGGCATTCAAGGATTTTTCTACCTCAGAAGATGTTACTAATGCAACTGAAAGGGCAGAGTACAAGTGGATACATTTTTAGGGCAGATGCACCACCAGGTTTGACTAAAGTTAATAGTATTAAGCCCATTTTAAAACATAAACAAAGCTGTGTTTTACTTTAAAACATTTTATGCTTAATTGCCTAATTGATTAATTTGTTGAATTATTTGATAGGCTGGCACTGTGTGAGTATATATATATATATATATATATATATGTATATATATATATATATATATATATATATATATATATATATATACATATATATATTTATATATATGTACATTGAATGGATATTTATGTGCTATGTATTTGACAAAGAGTTTATCTTGAAAGCTTGTACATTACATTACTTCTGACGGTTGAATCGTAAGATTTTTGTTTTTTGCACTTCTGCAAGTTAACAAAAAGTAAATGCAAAAACTTCAGCATATGAGCTTGACAGTTTAAAATTCTGAAAGTCAAAATACTAGAGGAATACTTTTTCTTCCCTGACTTATGCATTACATTTAACCAAGTAATGGTAACCAACATTTGTAGACATCAGAAAATAACCAACAACCAAAAAAAAGATGCTGAAATACCACTCCATAATCACCATACTTATTAAAAGTTTACTAATTTCATCCTATTGCCATCAGAACTTCATCAGAATGACCAAGTCCTTTTATAGACACCAAAGAGCCATGTAACTGTTCCTGTATTGCAGCTTTAGCTGCTCTAAATGTGGGTGGAGAAAGGACTTGGTTTTATTTATTTGACTGTTTTGATGAAGTCCTGATGACAGCAAAATGGAAGCACTAAACATTTAGTAAATATTATAATTATAGAGAAGCATTGACGTGTTTTGTTGGTTACCCATTGCATTCCATTCTTGTTATTGAGAATGATGTTAGAAGCAGTAAACTATTTTGCTGAAGCAGTTGGATAAAGAAATCAAAGCTGGTTCAGCTTTAGGATTGGAAGTCAAATGCTTATGAGTCTGGGGTACCCTATATCCCCTGTCTGACTTCCTAGCAGCAGGAAGCTATCTAGTAAGCTAGAAGCTATGCAAATAATATTATCTGTACCAGGCAACACAGGAGGAATAGCTGCAGAATTTGACATTTCCAGGTGTAACAAATTATAATACATTTTCATTACTACAGGAATTTCATTCTGATCTCACTGACAAGCCTCTTACATCTTAGATAAAGATTTTGGAAAGGATAAATCTTTAGGAGGGAAATATGCAGCCATGCTTTCTTCAAAATCAGAATGTTCAGACTGTGAAGTATTTACTGAGGTATAACCCTCCACCTGTAATGCCTACTCATTTGATGGAAAATCCATATATAAAAGAGAGAGCATTCTTTACCTCTTCTTGTAAATAGAAGACAAGAGAAAAAAGAACCAATAAGCTCCTTAGTAAATCTACTAAACCTTCTGTGTCCATAGAAACAGTAACATGAAAATAGAAGATTTTCTTACTGTGTTCCTGTTTCCAGGACAACTTCCAGGAAAAGAATGAAGTCTCAGTAGTCATACTAGCCCCAAAAGCAGGCTCCCTGTCCCAGCTAGGTTAAGAGCTTTCACTACCCCCTTTTCCTGAGAACAACAGAAGTGATTCTTCCTTGTCCACAAAGGAAATCCCTCCAACCACAGTGGACATGGCTATCCCCTGGTCCTTTGTGGCAGCATATGCTACATCAAAAGGACTGGGGAAAAAAGATGAGTGGTTTGAAAAATGACAAGCAGCCATATCAGTGTCACCCACCAGCAGATGAGGTGTAACGTGGACATGGCTATCCCCTGGTCTTTTGTGGCAGCATATGCTACATCAAAAGCACTAGGGGGAAAAAGATGAGTGGTGTGAGGAACAGCAAGCACCCACATCAGTGTTACCCACCAGCAGATGAGGTGTAACAGGAGGTGGCCTGATGCACAAAGACTTCCTCCCAACATTCTTCTTCTTCAACACAGGGAAA
>NC_056746.1:1101525421-1101565421 GCF_019279795.1 Protopterus annectens
CACAATGAAATTAAAGCTTTTTTTTTTTGGAAAGCCTCATTGTTAGATTATGTGTCTTGACATTCTAATACCTCCACAAGAAATGTATGCATAATATATAAAAAATATTACATATATTTTTGTGGTGACTTCCAATCAATCAATATTTTCCAGAATGTGAAATTACCCTGCAACTGACAGAAACATAGCTGCCAAATTGTGCTAAAAGAAAAAAATGTATAATGTCTGAACATAAGTTAAAACAACCATTGTCCAAAATATTATATATACAAACACAAATTCATTTTTGCATATAGGTGCTATGGATATATATATGTATATATATATATATATATATATATATATATATATGTGTGTGTGTGTGTGTGTGTGTGTATGTGTGTGTGTGTGTGTAAAGAAAAGTTTAGAAAGTGAGAGTACGAGTGAGGAATAAAACAAGACTAGAAAAAAATATCATCCTAAAACTGTATGTAGATTGGACCATGCATGGTACTAAAACTGGAATGCATGAATGAAAGTTTTAAATCAGTCATTTCCTTTCCATGCATTTTGTTCTCTATCTGAACAATAGCTATTAACTGAATCAGGTAACGATGACAATGTGCATAAGTTAGAAACTCAGAAAATCAGCAGAATACTGAGACGGTGAGGACAAATGGAATAACTGATAAGCACAGACCATCTAATAATAAATGTGCATGAAGTGCCACCTAAGAATAAAACACATTTTATCTGGCCTCTGCAGCTTGTACTCTGTTCCTTTAGGAGCATTTCAGTATTTGTACCATTAAAAAATTCTTAAAATGGGTAGAGAAGTGGAAATAATCAGCTGTGTAATTGCAATATTTAAAAGGTAGGGGAAATCACTGATTAGGTGTGTGAAGTTGTACTAAACGTGCTTTCAAAATTTGCATTTCTCCATAATGTGTTACAGTAGGAGGATTTACTTAGCTACAAATGCTGGGACAGTTTTTTTTTCTTTTACTTTTTTATGACTGCACTGGACTACAACAAAAGACTAGTTCTTATCAGGAAAAGATGCTTTCTTTTTCAATAGGTTAACACATCTCCATTGTTCAAATGTGTTATTGTAATAGGAGAAAAGGAATAGAATTCTTTACTATGCCCCGTAATGAGCAATGCCTCAAACTTAATCTTTAAGAGTAAGACAGACAGTACTATATGCCTGAAAGAAAGGCAATTCACAAGAATTTGCTGCATGTGTTATGAACATTTCTTGCCAGCACGTTTCATAATACTAGACTATTCCCATAGGATTGTCACTCTGCTTTATAATCGTATTGTTTAGATTATCTGTCAGCCATTACTGACATGTTTGACCTTATGACCTTATGAGTGTGTTGCAGACATTACGGCACTTTTCCCTCCTTAGTGCTCCAAAAATGTTGCTAGCATTTCAGAGTGCATCATCCTTAAAATGATTGCCACCCCAATACTTAATAACAGATGACAAGCATACATTTTGATATAGTAAAAAGTAATAAAAGATCCCACCACTGATGGAAGGTAGATGAATATGATTTTACTTATTAACAACCAGATCGCTGAGGAACATTCAATCAAGATGGTCAACCAGAATAAATAAATTAGAGTTATTTGTTATATTGTTTCCAAAAACAACAGGAGGACACAGGATAGGCTCCAGGTTATAAAACTTTAAGCAGGTGCAAGCACTTTCACATCTGCTTCTTCAGGTGCATAAAAACAAACTGAAACCAGTCATACTTTTAAACATTGCTGAATGCATCACATGACAATAATACATCAAATGTCTATATACACTCCATTACTATAAAATATTAAAGCTATATCTTCTTCTTCTTTCGGCTTTTCCTGGTTAGGGGTCACCACAGCGGATCATCTGTCCGCTCATGATTGGCAGAGGAGTTTTGCAGTGTTGAGTTGCCAGCCCAGCACCCAACCTTCCACAGAAGGCACACATGCACACACTCACACCTAGGGCCAATTTAGAGTGTCCAATCCACCTACTGCATGTCTTTGGGATGTGGGAGGAAACTGGAGCACCCGGAGGAAACCCACACGACCACAGGGAGGACATGCAGACTCTGCACAGAAGGCACCCCAGCCTAGAATCAAACCGGAGAACCTGTTGCTGTGAGGCGGCAACACTAACCGCTGCACCACTGTGGCCACCCTAAAATATTAAAGCTATATATTAAACCTATATGGTAACCAGAAAATAACTAATAAGTTCAAACAAAATCCTAAAATGTATATATTTTTTATATACTTTGTGCAATATTAACACACATTATTAAAGTACATATTCTTAAAAACAGCTACTTTACCAACGTAGAGGTCTGGCCTTTAACATTGGTCTCCATGGTAGTTTTTCATTGAGACCATGTCCCATATCAACTCTGAATAAAACTATCCATATAGCTTCCAGTTCTTCTGTTTTATTGCATGTGTCCCCCAAACTCCACCCCTCAAACTCTCAAAACTCCTAGCAATGGTCGTAAACTTAAATTTATGTTGACTATTAGTATTCATAACATGTTTGGCCAGGGCATTACTTCTGCTTTGTTTACCTGTGTGATAAATATTTTCTCTAATCCCCTCCTTAAGTGTGCGGTCTGTTTTCCCAATATAAAATTTCTTACATATTATGCAGTGGGCAAGATACACTATGTGCTGTGTATCACATGTAGCTTCTACTTTAAATTTATATAAATGGTCCTGATCTGGATGCTAAAATTCATTGCTTATATCTATATACCCACAATATGAACATTTGCCACAAGGCTTAGTTCCCATTCCACCATAGGTGTTTTCTTTTCTCTGGATACACATAAAGGTCTTTTCAAAGACTTTTGATTTCTAAACAAAAATTTAGGTTCATTCTCTGTCCATTTTGTGATCACCTTATCAGTGGTCAGTGTCCCCCAATGTTTGCGTATAATGTTCATATAAGACCCGACATCACTAGAAAAGCTTAATGGCACTTTTAACTTAGACATCACCACTGGTCTCTTTTTCCTCAGACCATCTATCTGAATAATAAATACTAGCCTTAGTATGTCGCAAGTTAACTCCTTCTTGTATCTGTTTCTGTATGTCTCTCTCCCCATAACCTCTGGCCGGTAATTAATTCCTCGTATTATTCAACTGTTGATGGAAATCTGCATCCCTCACGTTCAACCTAGACGCTCTGAAAACCTGATTCCTAATAACATTGTCAAGCACATAGGTAGGGTGCATACTTCCTCTATTTAAAACATGGTTAACATGACATTCCTTCCTGTACAAGCACGTATATATGCCCCCCTTTTTCAATATGTACTTGAACATCCAAAACGTTTATTCTCTCATATGAAACAATAGATGAAACCTTAAAAAAGTAGTGGTTGCATTCAAGTACATAAGAAATTCCGAGAATTCCTTTTCTGCACCAGCCTATAAAATAAAAAGATCATCTACAAATCTACAAAAAAACAAAACATTGTTTTGATATGGGCCACTCAATAAATACTCATGTTCCCATACAAGCATGACAGCATTGGCGTAGCTATTGGCACAAGATGTGCCCATAGCTATGCCATTATGCTGCCAGTATAGGTCATCTCCAAACAGAAAAGCATTATTTTCTAAGACAATGCTCAGTACATTCCTAATTAATATAATTTTACTTTCAGAGAAATCAGAATACATTTCCATAAACTTAGTTAAACTTCCCAAACCCAATCATGTTAGGTATAACTGTAAAAAGAGAGACCACATCAAGTATTGCCATAAGAAAACCTTTAGTAGGGTTGCTATTGTTGAAAATGTGAAGATCTCTCAAAAACTGTTACGTATCTCTTAACACATGCTCTCTACTATTTAAAAGTGGTCTCAAACTCTTTTCAGTAAAAATGGATGCCAGTTCAGTGCACCAGTCTCTACCAGACACTATAGGCCTCATAGGTAGGTCAATAGTGCTCTTATATAGTTTAGGCAAACATTGAATAATGGATGTTGTGGGTGAGGTAACCATAAATAATATAATACACTATTGTCTATCATGCCATTCGAAAACATATCTTTTAATTACTTATGCACTTTTTCTATGAATAACTTAACCTGGCAGTAGGCACTTTTTGTAATAAAAAACATCTTCCTTCAGCATGTGTAACATAATGGAATCATATTTACTTTTATCCATAATACCTACAGGCCCTCCCTTGTCGGCAGGCCTAATTACTATTGTGTCATTCTTCTGTAAACCTAATAAAGTTTCATGCTCTAATTTTGTTAAGTTATAAGACTTTTGCCCCTTATAATGTTTCTGCCTATTATAATCATTCAATTTGTGTACATCCTCTATGCACATTTTTTTAAAAGCATTGACTAATGGGTTAACTACAAGCATAAATATGCTAGGTTTTTTACAAACATTACTACCTTGCATTTGTGCAGTCTCTGTACCATTAAACTGCATTTTTAACATCAAATAAGGTGTAAACATCTTTATATCAAATATGACATCTGCAAAATCAGACCTACCAGTGGGTATAAAAGGCAGTCCTTTCTGTAACAAATTAAACTCATCTTCAGACAGGACATGACTGGATAAATTCCACACTAAGTCTTTCTTTGGTTGAAAAATGCTTTCTTTATGTTGTATGGGCTCTTGTTCAACCCATCGTGTTTCCTACATGTGATACAAAGCACATAGTGCATCTTGCCCACTGCGTAATATGTAAGAAATTTTATATCAGGAAAACAGACCGCACAATTAAGGAGAGGATTAGAGAACACATTTATCACATAGGTAAACAAAGCAGAAGTAATGCCATGGACAGACATGTTACAAATACTAATAGTCAACATAAAAGTTTATGGCCATTGCTAGGAGTTTTGTGAGTTTGGGGGGATACAAATGCCATAACACAAAGGAACTGGAAGCTAGATGGATAGTTTTATTCAGAGCTGATATGGGAAATGGTCTCAATGAACAAAACCACTGAGACCAAAGTTAAAGGCAGGACCTGTGTGTGGGGGCATAGTTTGGGTATATATTTTCTGGAAACAGTTATTCATTCAACTTGTAAGTATCCATGTCTATGGTTTAGATTTAAAATAGGTGAGGAGCTATGCCCCCACAACCCCCAATGTGGGTTACTGTGCCCCCCACACCCCCCCCTTACTATATATACTAACTCCAGGATTGCACTACAGTGGAGAACAGGGCATATACCTTTCTGCAAAATGAGTTTCAGTTAAATGTGTTTTCAGTGAAGTGAGCTTTCAGTGAATTGTGCTCAGGCAGCTGAGTTTCAGTGAAATGAGCTTTCAATGAAATCAGTTTCAGTGAAATGAGTTTTCAATGAAATGACACAGATCCATATATATATATATATATATATATATATATATATATGTGTGTGTGTGTGTGTGTGTGTGTGTATATATATATTTATACATATATATATATATATATATATATATATATATATATATGCACACACACACACACACATATATATATATATATATATATATATATATATATATATATATATATATATATATATGTATGAGATGACCCCACTCTGAGGCAGTAATCAAAGAGCCTGAATCCTCACCACTGACACTGGACAGGGACATTCACTTGGAATACAAAGGATACACTCAGTATTTCCAGATGCAGATCTCTCTGCATCAAGCACAATTTCCGTTAGGAGCACCCGGGGAACATGCTCAGTCCAGAGGCTGGTTCCTGTCTATATTTGTCCAGACACCCAATAAGACTCCCCACTGGCACAGCTTAGAGTTGAGTCCTGGCATTCCAAGCTAAGTCCTCCCATACTGTCTCTGTAAAACCAGTGCTTTGTGTCCCTGCCCCAAGCAGCTGATGCAAACACCTGAGAAAGGCTAGCACAGATCCACCTGCTGTGTTTCCTTCTGCCCAGACTACTTTAAGGGTCTTACAAGGATATTCAATTATACTGAGTGAAATTAATATCAATACAAATGGTAATGTTGACCAAAGAGCAAGGCTTTCAGGAGTGGCCACAGTTATCACCAAATAAGTATATGCAAATACTCTCAAAGCTTAAATACTTTCTAAAAAGGACCAGCCAAAATGAAAAGTTTAACTATATTTTATAATAAATAATAAAAGAACAAGAAAATACTAAATATCTATTTACAGTAAACTCCAGAGTGTCAGTCACAGGGAATATTAAAAATAACACTGATGGAAAGTTTCATATGGCTATAGAAAGATAGTATTTTTATTCTGACTATATTTTCCTGACTAATCTAGAGAGTTGCTGTTCCCTAGTTAAGTTTCTTACTGAATAGAACAAGGCAATATAATTTGGGCGAGTGGTCCTTGTTGCCAGATTCAAGACAGAATGCAGAATGCTGAGGACAATCTCCTACCAATATCTAAATATTATTTCAGAGTTGATTACACAATGATATCACATCTGGTCATCTGACTATGTTTGCTACACTCACCAACACTAGAAGCTGACAGGATTTTAGCATATACATGTTACCATACACACGGAGAGAGCTCTTCTCAGATCTGGGGCAGCTGATGGAAGTCATAAAACCATAAAACAATTTCACTCTTCCTATAGGAGCTGCAACCTATTTTCTAGCACAGACATTGCATGCCTGGCTAATTTGAAAACTGTGGGATAACAGCTTTATGGCTTAACCCATAATTTAATTTCAAATATATTTTAAAGTTTACTGCAGCTGAATTGGGATTATCCTCTGCCCTGCCAATATTCTCTGTTGAAACATATAAATGTTACAATGATGCATGTACATTTCTTTGCTTTCCAGCAGAAAGGATTGTTGATACATTTTAACACATGCAACTTTTCAAATACATTTTAAAACACAAACATCTGTACAAATCAATTTGATACAGAAATGACGTATAATTCTTTACAAAATTCCAGCTAGCTATGCTGGCATACATTATACATCCACTGCCCACTGCATTAATGTTAGTAATTGAGTTTTTTTTATAAGTGTTGATTTGATTAATAACAATTGTATGATTTATTGGTTGGCAAGAAACATGTGATCATGTTTTTTTTTTATTTAATCTTGTGATATTAAATGTTTTATTAGTTCTGATGAATTTCCTTACATAATGGGGAACAAAAGCGCTTAAGTATTTTGTAATAAATTAAGTTTTTGAGTAAGTGTCTCTAGTGTTGCTCTAAGTGGAACAGGTCAGTCTCTGTAAAAGTTTGTGGCTTTCCTGTGGTTTACTAGTTTGTTTTATGGATACAGTAATTTTAACCAGTTGTCAGCAACCCATATAGATTTTGCTTAATCATCCACAGCAATTGCTAGACTTCCCTTAACTTTTACATCTCCCTCTGAGCTGTTAATTAATTGTTTTCTATAGTAAAAAGTACAGGGTTTGAATCCTCCCACCATCATTTGCTTATGGTGTGACTGACAGGAAGTCTCTTGGTACTCCTGGGTCACCCCGAAAAAGGAGAGTTTCTCAAAGTGGTTTGCCTGGCTAACAAATACATGAAAAGTAGTATTTAATATCTGTCCCTTTTGAGATCCCTCGTTAGTTTTGGCTTTGTCCAGCAGTCTTGAAAAATGAATTTGAGAATTATTTTGGCCTTTTCCTTGTAAAATGTGTGGTTTTGTGGCAAATTGTTCTGGGACAGTCAGTAAATGCTAGGTTTATTAGTTTCAGACTTTGACCTTCAAAAATGTTTTCTAATGCAGCTTTCTTAGTATATAAGGGTAAGATTTAAAATCCATTCCTGATTGTTGGGTCTGTATCTCTGATCCTTGAGCTAAGAGTTTGGGAGGGTATGGGAGGTGTGTGAAGTGACATACTGTATGGTCCTAACAGTTGTGAGCTAAAATACACTTCTTGGTCACTGTGTATTTGTTCATTGCATTGTATAACAAGCAAACATATGAATGCATGCAGTCATAAACACAAATGTAATTCATAGTCCTGTATGTGTGTTCGTGTGCTTGTATGTGCGTGTGTGTGTGTGTGTGTGTGTGTGTGTGTGTGTGTGTGTGTGTGTGTGTGTGTGTATCCTGCATCCCAAAGTAGTTGGTGTATGGTAACTGCGGAGAAGCAGCCAAGTAATGGGATATTGGTATGACTATGGGGAAGGGGAGAGGGTTTGTTTGACTGAACTGCTAGATTCCCACTTGACAATGATCCAGCTTTTTCCTTCTCTTCTCTTATGTTGAGAAACAGCACATGCATATTTATCCTGATATTTTTGTTTTTCTATATTTTAAACCAGGTAAAGCTGCAAGACTGGAACACTGTATGGTTAAGCAACACTGGAACACTGTATGGTTAAGCAAATTAAAGTCACACAGCAGGAAAAAATGAGAGCGAAAGAATCAAACTGTATACACTTTACTAGGAAGCAACTCGCTGAGAGTTTAAAGCCTTAATCTACTACAGTAACTGCCAGACCTTTACTTATGTCTTTATTTTCTGATAAATCATTGAGAGTTAAAATAATTAGGGTTTACAGTCAGTAAGAAATGCCAATTATTAGAGTATCACAGTTTTTGTCATTCAAATGTTCAGAAAATGCTTGTTGCCGGAAAACCCGTTATATTAATGTTGTAAGTTAATTTGAGTAGTTTGTGTATTATCTGTCCCTGGTTTTGCAGAACATCACTGATTTTGTCTCATACATATGCCCTATCCTTCATTAGCATAGTTAGAATTAGGTACACAGTAAATAGCACCATCATCTTTTGTGTAGATGGTTGTGTGTTCTATTCCAAAACCAGGTAGAAGGATTGTTGGCACTGCAGTACAATGATGTGCGTTGCCCTTTGGATGAGTCTTTAAACATGAATGATGAGTTAATGGCAAATTTTGCTATTTTGTTTTAGCACTACTTTTATTACTTTTGGTGAGTTTTTTGATAACCTGTTGCACATGCAAGTAAAAGTTCAGGTTATCATTAATTGTCATGTCCAATAGCTTTATATGGGGGTTGACTTCTATATGGGGTTTTATTAGAGGCTGTAACTGAGAACTTGTGTTTGAGGTGTGCAAGGGCTTTCAGAAGAAATAATAGCAGCTTTTTTTTTTTGATTGAGTAGAAGCTGGGAGTTGTTGAACTAGTTTCAACTGATGAAAATGACTCTTGGGTAAGGAGTTGTAGAGTAACTGTGTGACTGGAAGAATAGATCAAGATGGATGCATCAGCATATTGTATGATGAATGCTTGACACTTGACAGAGTGTGGGTTGTTGGCAAATATGTGGAGAAGCAGTGGTCATAGTATGGAACCTTGGAGAACACTTGCTTTAATGCATAGGAAGGATGAGTAAGAATGAATCCATTTAACAGACTGGAATCTATTGGAAAGGCAGCCAGAGAACCAGTTGGTAGAGGTGCTTGATAGTCCAAGTGAAGAGGGTGGTTTCAGAAGTAAGCTATTGGAAATGGTATTGACAAATGTGGTTAGATATAGACACATGGCAGAAACCTTTCAACTTGTATCTCTGACTAGGTTAATTGTGTTGGTGAAGTTTAGGAGAGCTGTGGTGCTGCTATGTCCTGGTCTAAAACCATGTTGTGTGGGTGATGAGGAGGTTGTTCATTGATTAATGAGTCATTAATTGATTAAGAATGCATTTTTCAAGGATTTTTGAAAGTGGGGAGAGAATGGCAATGGGTCTAAAGATGGATATATCATTGGAGTTATCTACCTTGTGAATTGAGATGATGTGAGATTTTTTTTCCTATAAGGCTGGGACGTGTTATTCCTGAAAAGACCAACTTATGAGAATGAGTACTGGAAAAGAAATTGACCTGTTTGCTGTTTTTAGGAAATAACCAGGAATTCCATTTGAAGTTAGTGTACTCGGTATTTCTTGATGATTGTGACAGACACTGGTTGAAAGGAAAAATAATGAGTATTAAAATGGAGAACATTGACATCTGTGCAGTGACAGAGACCTGGTTCAAGGTTCCAGAGAACATCCCTGCAATACCAGGCTACAATTCATATCACACCTTTCGGCCAGCTAACCTGGACCGAAACACCAGAGGTGGAGGAGTGTCCATATTCACCAAGGATATCCACACCTCCAGGCTAATTGCCCAACTTAATGCATCTGAAATTCTCCAGGTGCAACTAACACTGGGCAAGACTACAATCCAAATCGTAGCTTGCTACAGATCCCCCACCATGCCCCAAGACTCCCACTCCACTTTTCTTAACATACTGGAAAATATTAAGGTACAACTCAACACCCTCATACTGGGAGACTTCAACTACCCCACCATTAACTGGGAAAACTACTTATGTACCAACACATTTGAATTTTTGGAATTCATAAATTCACGCCTTGGACCAACTGATCCAGACCCCCACCAGGGGCAGCAATATCCTAGACCTGGTCATTACCAATATTGGCGACCGGTGCTCCATACCAGAGGTCAGCCCCTCATTGGTCAGATCCGACCATAAGCTAATCACCATTGACATCCACATCCCAAGCCACCCCCTATTAAGAAAACCACCGTAATAAACATCTCCAAAGCCAACTTCATGCTTCTTAAGACAGAAGTGGCTAACTTCACCACACCCATGCATATGGAAAGTAGTAGTACGACTGCTGAATGCTACATCAATGCACTGTATGAACACCTACATGAGTGCATGGACCATGCCAACCCAAACAGAATCAAGATGTTATCCTCCAAAAAAAAAAGAAGCCAATCTGGTGGTTCCCTGCCATTAACAAACTGTACAACAGAAGGAAGAAACTGTTTAAAAAAAAAGAGTAAAATCCCATGATTGGAAAAACTCCCTTGTCAGCCTCAGTAAGAAGCCGAGATCCCTCATAAAATCATCCAAAGCTAGTTACAAAAACAAAATTGCCACAGATTCTAAAGACAACCACAAGGCATTCTATAGTTATGTCAAGACTCTCAATGGCAACACTCAGATCTGCTCAGAGCTACAGCACAATGGCACTAAACATACAGAACCAGCTGATATTGCCAACATTCTGGCAGATATGTTCTGTGCAAATTTCACACCCAAAAGGGCCCATCCCTCTACTGGATGAATGCCATGTCCCTGTAATCATGGCCACACAGGTGAAAAATTCACTTGGCAAAGCCAAGAATACAGCATCCATGGGACCTGACAACATCCCAGGCTGTGTTCTGCATGAACTACAAAATGAACTGGCACCCCACCTAAGTACCATGTTCAGTCATATCCTCACTACAGGTTTTGTGCCTACTGAATAGTGCACAGCTATGGTGATCCCACTCCACAAGGGGGGATCTACCACGGACCCCGGGAACTACTGACCCATCAGTCTGATGAGTCTGATCTGCAAGGCCATGGAACATATCATCATGGAACTTATAAACAAAGACATAGGTAACCTGCAAACTCTGGACCCCACCCAGTTTGGGTTTGTGAAAGGTAGATCATGGATCCTAAACCTGATTGGCTTCTTTAAAGCAGTCACCAAAGCCGTGGACGAGGGTAAGGTGGTTCACACAACCTACCTTGACCTCACCAAGGCCATTGACACCACCCCCACTCTGGTATCATCGATAAACTCACAAAACTGGGCATAAACCCCTATGCCATGTGATGGGTGGCAAACTGGTTCACTGACAGAGCCCACACCACAAAAGTAACCAATTCCAAATCCGTCTCCAGACCAGTGACAAGTGGTTTCCACAGGGTTCAGTCCTGGGTCCCCTCCTTTTCAGCATCTACTTCTCGGAAGTCCAAGCTAACATGGAGGCTTATGGCTAACAACGTTTGCAGATGACTGCAAACTGGGAGCTATTATTGAATCCCCTAAGGATGCGGACATTCTACAAAAAGGCTCCGCTGAGACAGATGCCTGGTATCAAAGCCACAGCCTCAAGCTCAATGCCAAAAATTGCATAGTCATTTCCTTTGGGAAAAACCCTGTTCCAAAGAACTACCACATAGGTGGTAGTCCACTCAACACCAAAAGTGTGATATGAGACCTAGGGACACAGGTAGACAGTAGTCTCTCCTTTGATACCCACATTGCCACAGTGATCAGGAAGTTCTTCTATGTGGCACACCTCATCAAAAAAGGTTTGTCATCCAAAAAAAAGAGGTCATTGTCCCCCTCTACTCAGCCCTCATTAGACCTATTATAGAGTACAATGCCCTATTTGGGATGTATCTCAGAAGACATTTACAGCAACTGGAAAGACCGCAGAAATACCTCACAAAGATGATCACCGGCCTCAAACAGATGCCCTATGCAGACCATCTTAAGAAACTCCAGCTCTACTCTGTCGCATATCACCTATTCAGAGGTGATCTCTGCCTAACATACAAAGCCATGTCAAACCCAGAGCTGTTGAACATGCTACACTTAGAAAAATCCCAATCCCTTTGGGCCACACGCTCCAGGGAATTTAACCTTGTCACCACAATAAACAGAACTTGCTGGAGGGATAGGTTGCTGTCCCAGACACTTCCCATACTCTGGAACAAGCTGCCTATGCATGTCAAAAGACCACCTCATTGGCCATTTTTAAGAAAAATCTGGACAACTGGATGGGTAATAGGAAATTTACCCTGGGGATCACTTCAGTGACTCTGCTCGAATGGGGCACAGGAAAATACATTTTTGGGTGGCTGAAGACAGGGAATCCTTAGGGCTAGGCTTATATAGGCCCTGGGGCCAATATTACCTACCTATGAACTATTAGTGGACTTAGGAAGTTAGACAGAGTGGTATGTGATCAGGTTATTATAGGTTCATAGGGTCATAAGTGTTTACTAAGCTAATAACCACAAAGGCCTTTTTAAGCCTAACCATGCATCCCAAACCTCTGACAAGTCCTGGTACCTTTGATAAGTGTAAGCAGAAGCTTAGGAGATGAACATTTACAAAACAGCAACCTGTGTGATGAACCATTTACAAGCTGTCTGTGACCATTAGAGACATAGGTGCCAAACCAGGGATGTATTTCTTGTTCCTCGTCCATTTGATCAAGTTGCACTTGAAATGGCTTAGGGAGGAACTCTGCTTCACAAAGATGGGGAGCCTGTTCCAGAGACGGGGTAGTCTCTGGGATACATACCTATTTATATCACAGGCAAGGTTTAAGTCATTAGAATGGGTAATTCTGGTGCTGTTTGCTTTTTGGATATACAGGAGGGCCATCAGAATGGGGTCTGACAATGCCCTCTATGCCAAGCACAGATCTGCCCTCAACAGCCTGTAGGAGACAGAATACAGTGATAGGGCCTTGAGGTGGCTGGCACATGACATGTTACATATGGCCTGTATTCTTTTAATGAGGAACTTATGTGGATGTTCCAGTTGTTGGATATGCCTGGTTAGGTACATACCAAAGGGGGCATTGTACTCAATAATAGGTCTGGTGAAAACCAAATACAGTGGAACAATGACTTCCTTGGAACTAGATGCAATATTTCTGTTTATAAGTTGCACAACATAGAATGATTTCCTCACTACTGTAGACAGGTGATGGTCAAAAGCTAGATTACTGTCTATATGTGTCCCTAAGTCCCTGTATACTGGATCAACTCCAAGATGTGTGTTGTCAAAATGTCAGAGGATACTATCATGCATTTCTTAGCATTTAGTTTTGGTCTATGGCTCTGACACCAGTTGTTTCTCTCTGACAGGCCTTCCTGGAGAACATTTGTATCGGTGTGGGATTCAACAATGGCTCCTAATTTGCAATCATCAGCAAATTTCATCATTCAGAGGCCATTGATGTTGGCCTTGACTTCAGAGAAGTAAATGCCAAAAAGGAGCAGTCCCAGGACCAATCCCTGAGGGACTCCACTTGTAACTGACCTCTTTGTTGAGGTGGACTCCCCAATTCTAACTTCCTGGGTCCTGTCTGTGAGCCAGTTGGCTGTCATCTGGGTAACATAAGGGTTTGTACCTAAGCTGTTGAGTTTGTTAACAATGCATGAGTGGGGTACTGTGTCAAATGCCTTGGTCAGGTCATGGTAAGCAGTGTGAACTGTTTTTCCCTCATTCATTGCTTTGGTGACCTTCTCAAAGAAATCCACCAGGTTAAGTAGGCATGATCTGCTGCTTTGATGAAACGAAATTAGGTAGGGTCCAGTGTCTGGGGGTTTATTATATCATTATTGATCATTTCCATGGTAATTCTTTCCGTAGCTTTGGATATAAGACTAGACTGTAGTTTCTAGGGTCTGTAGATTGCCCACCTTTGTGCACAGGGATGACTGTTGCTGTTCTTCATTCATGAGGCATGAAGTGTGTTTGGAGCTACAGATAAATAGCAATTCCAGAAGGCCTGATAAGTCATGTTTCATGCTATTTAGAAGGCATCCTTGGATATTGTCTGGGCCCACTGATGCAATGTCCTTGGCCTTAGAGACAGCATTAAGGACCTGTTCTCTGTTGATATTAGAGGAGGTTGAGCTGTTTTCAGTTTGGTTGTGAAGTAGTCTAGTGATGCTAGAGATAAAACAAACACTGAACATGTTGGCTATTTCTTCAGATGTGCAGTGAGGGCTGGGGTTTGGTTGTACATTTGAGCCAGGCTGTAGCATTTTAGATATGGCATATTTTGCCCGTGATTTAACAGTCTATAATATATGTAACCTCAAATGAATAAAACAGAACACTTATCCTAGCAGTAATATATGCAGAGAGACATAACTTTAGAATAAGTTAGCTCCCATTTACATGTATTTATTTATAAGTAATGTCGCCAGGCACAAGTGTTTACTTTGAAGGACAATCAGGGAGTTAGATTTAATTAAGCAATTTACTTAGTGTCAAACAAATTGTGGGAATCAAATCCAGGGCTACAACTCAAAGTTTATTAGCAATACATACACACTGATGTCACACACTTGTGAGATGAGGAAGTTTTCCCTTACGGTTGCAGTTAGTATATTAGGTGTCAGGGCATGGTAGCCCCATTGTAAAACTTTTTTGTAATATTGTTAAAGTTGCCATTGGGCTTGCTGGCTGTTTTTTTCAATATTTTGCACTTTATTGGAATTACATTTGTGGAATTGCTGTAGGTTCCTATATAAGGCTTTAATACAAAACTACATGAAATAACACTGGCCAAGGGGATTGTTATATAAAGTCTTACTCTGTCCCATCTCTCTTTCTTCTTGATACATATGCAGACTTCTAAATAACTGTTCAATAAACTATACCTATAGACATCATAGAGAAGAATGCCTGTTCTGATCTGGGTAAGTGTTGTACTACTTTTCAGACATGGTATTACTTTGATCTTGCTTATATTGTACTTTTTTCTCCTCATTGATGGACTCACCTAGACTGTGCCTGAAATTGATCAGTTATGACCAGTGCATTGCTCAGGTAAACAAAAATAAATAAATAAATAAATCAATCAATCAATAAATAAATAAATAAATAAATATTAGTATACATACATATATACAGAGATTTTATCTGTACTTCTAATGATTTACAGTGGTTGTCAGATACATTACTGTAGAACTTGAATGGTAATGCACCGATCATCTAAAGATTAATTTATGACCACAAGAAATAAAAGGATTTATTTCATTGAAATGGAGTTCTGCAGTATTGTATTAATCTTGGCCAAGTCTAAGTTTTCTTTGGATATCAATGTCATGCAAATAATGATGTCTGATATAATGTTAGCTGTAAGTATAAAACCGTGGCCCGTAATCTTGCTCTGTTTGAGCAGTGCTGTTTACTGAGCTTGTGGGAATAAGGGTAATGCATTAGCACATGAACTCTTAACTAGTGTTTTGTCATGAAGAACAGGTTTTCTGTAAAGCGGTGTTCATTTTAAGTGCTGTACCGTATGAAGTAGTATCCATCAGTGTGCCATCTAGTGTTTTGTCATGAAGAACAGGATGTTCTTCGTTCCACATTGCTGCAGTCCTTACTATTGGGGTAGTCCGCTGTCCAGTCGGCCCGAATACCAGAGTATATGGCTGACGTCGGTCAGGGCGCATTAGACTGACGTCAGTACGTCAGGGTACTAATGCGCATGACCGACGTCATATCCTTAGTCTTTTTTGCCGCATGGTCCGATGCAGAAGCAGTTTTGCGAGTGCAGGTTGGCGTTCTGAAATATTTCCGAAACCGGAGTTTCAGACCGAATCAGAGTTGGCTAAGTACCCCGTTGGGGAACATTTTGGTTTTTTCTTGCCTCAGTATTTAACCGGATGTCAGAAAAAGTGAATAACTGTATTTCTTGTGGGAAACAGATACCTCATAGGGATTACCATACCTTGTGTATACCTTGTTTAGGGCCTGAGCACGACGTTGTTGGTTGCCGCTCTTGTGCTAGGTTTAACAAACGCACTATTAAGAGGAGGTTAGACTGTGCCAGGTTAGTGTTTGGGAAGCGTTGTAATTATAAAATGCCGCCGGATGCTCCGGCCCGCCCAAGAAGCGCAAGGACAAAACAGCGAAGCCTAGGGTTGATGAACCGCAGTCCCGGACGCCGGTTCTTTAGAAGGCTCAGTGGAGCCAGAGGTTTTGCCAGGAGTTTCTATGGAGTCTCAGGCAGAAACTTTACTGTTACAGGATGTGCCTTCTCAGGAGGTAGGCCAGGCTGAGGGGCTTCGCAGGTAACTGTTCTTCCCTCTCTTCCCAGGGTAGTTAGAGCCTCTCCTTCTGTTGCCAAAACTTCTTTGAGAGGTAGGCCAAGTTCAGCTTCAGTGGGGGCTTCTCCTAGCATTTCGGGTTCTGTACCTAAGAAACATATGCTTAAAATGGCAGAAGATTTGATTACTATGATTAGAGGTTCTATGCCCCCTCCTGATAAGAGGCCCAGGGTGGAACCGGAGTTTGATAGTTTTGAACAGTGTTCAGAGGCTTCTGAGTCTTCTGTGGAAGATTTGCAGGAGTATCCTCCTTATTCTGATTCTGATGTGGATGATTCCACTCCTACAGCTTCTCCTCCTGAGGATTTCTCATTTTCAGAGACTCTGCATTCCATGAGGGAGCACTTTAAATGGGAAGGCCAGGATTACTCTGATTCCAGGAAAAGGCTTAGGGAATTCTTGTTTTACCCCAGCATAGGCCCTTAGCTATACCTCCTGTGTTGAATATGGTGGAAGATGTTTTGCAGAGGCTTCCCTGAACCCTGACTCTTTGCCTCCTGCTCCTGTTAAACCCGATAGGTACTATAGGGTGCCTGAAGCTCATAAGTATTTGTTTAAGAGTCCTAGGGCGGACCCAGAAACTGTTTCTCAGGGGCCTAAAGGTGTTAAGGCCTCTGTGGTTAAAAATCCTGTTCCCACTGATAAAGAGGCAAGGGCTTTGGATAGGTGGGGAAAGAAAGTGTATACTTCTTCCACTCTAGCCATGAGAGCGTTGAATTGTCAGTTTCACATGCTAAAATATCAAAATTATCTCCTTTCACAATTGAAATCTAAGGTGGATGCTTTGGCGGAAGGTATTGAGTGTAAAGAGTTGCTGGATTTGGTTCATGTGTCTGAACAAGTGGGTAAGCATTCTTTGCAATGTGGTTTTGATGCTGTACAGGCCTCCTCGAGGGTGGCTGCCACTAGTTCTGTTCTTCGCAGGCATGCCTGGTTGAGGGATCAGAATTTAGCTGAGCATGTTAAGACAAGGATTTTGGATGCTCCTTTACAGTCTGATGTGTTGTTTGGTTCGCCTGTGGAAGCAGTTTTAAAGAAAATGGAGGACAAAGCTAAGTCTATGCAAACTGTTAAAGATTTTTGCAGGTGCAGCCACCAAGTTTAGTAGAAATTGGCCTGCTAAGGGGTGGACATATCCTGCTTATGATTCCCAGTCTAGGGGTAGGTCTAGACGTGGTAGGGGCAGAGCTCAAGGTTCTTTTAGGCCTAGAACAGGGAGTTCACCTGCTCAGACTTCTGGTGAGGGCAGGGGTCAGTCCTTTCGTAAACAGACCCAATGACCTGCCTTTTCAGCTGCCAGTAGATTCTCGTCTGGTAGCTCCTTTGGGAGGAAGACTGTCTCTTTTCAAAGGAAATTGGGATTTAATTACTCAAGACAGCTGGGTGTTGGATATCATTCACCACGGTTACAGGTTTTATTTCCATACAATGCCTCCTTTCAAAGGCATGCCAGACGTTCCTCCTCCACAAAGAAAAGAGGCTCACAAGCAAATTTCTCAGTTACTCCAGATGGGGGCCATTCAGCCAGTTCCTGTATCAGAAAGGGGCCTAGGATTTTATTCTCGCCTGTTCCTAGTACCAAAGAAGGGGAACACGTGGAGACCAATTTTGGATTTATCTCTCCTCAACACTTATCTGGACATTCCCAAGTTCAAGATGTTGACGTTACAACAGCTTTTACCTCTGCTGGGCAAAGATCACTGGATGGTAACTTTAGATCTCACGGAAGCTTACCTTCATGTGCCTATAAGGCTAAGTTGCAGGAAGTATCTGCGGTTTCGAGCTGGAAATTCTCATTATCAGTTCTCTGCATTGCCCTTTGGCTTATCTACTGCACCCAGAGTATTCACAAAGGTTCTGGCTCCAGTGATAGCTTACTTCAGGCTACAAGGAATTCAAATCTATCCTTACTTGGACGACTGCCTGATTCTGGCTCAAGAAAAGGAAGACCTTCTACAGCATCTGGAATATGTTATAGCAGTGCTAAGATGCCTAGGGTATTCTGTGAACGAAATAAAGTCCAGTCTAGTACCCTCTCAAGACATGTGCTTTCTGGGTGTGAGACTGAATACAGCAGCCCAGATGGCCTTTTAACCCCGGACAAACAAAAGAGTCTATCACTTTACTTCCATCAACTATCTCATCAGTCCGTGCTGACTGCAAGGACAGTCCTTCAAGCATTAGGGTTCATGGCATCTTGTATTCTGGTGCTTCCCAATGCCAAACTGCATATGAGGAAGCTACAATGGTATCTCAAAAATGTATGGACACAGCACTGCCAGGATTTGGACACTGTCATTCAAATAATACCTTGCCTTCAAAAAGAATTTTTGTGGTGGGCTCAGGAATGTCACCTAAACAAGGGACTCTCTGTGACCCGGCCAGAGGCGAGTCAGATTTTAACGACAGATGCCTCGGACATTGCTTGGGGAGCTCATCTAAATGGAAAGTGGATACAAGACAAGTGGCCTGCCAGACTACAGCATCTACATATCAACATGAAGGAGATGTTAGCAGTCCAGTTTGCATTAATGGCTTTCAAGGAGTTACTTCTTCCAGGGCAGGTGTTGATTCTAACAGACAACACAACTGTCATGTGGTACATCAACAAGCAAGGGGAACACATTCTTATCCTCTATGCAGGCAAGCAATGATTTTATGGGAGACTGCGCTAAGCTTGCAACTAACTCTTCAGGCAAGGTTTCTGCCGGAGCACAGAACTCCTTAGCAGATGTGTTAAGCAGACAAATCATGGATCCCCACGAGTGGAAACTGGATCTTCATGTATTTCAGAAATTGACAGTGTCATGGGGAACTCCAGACATAGATCTGTTCGCTTCTCCACTAAACCACCAGCTGCCAAAGTATTGCACAAAGGGGTTTCATCACACAGCTTGGAAAGTGGATGCTCTGTCTTTCAGTTGGAAAAACCTTCATGTGTATGCCTTTCCACCTCTGCCTCTTCTTCCAAAGGTACTATTAAAGGTCAGACAAGACAGGCCAAGGATGATTTTGATAGCTCCAGATTGGCCTCGGCAACACTGGTACCCACTACTACGGAGTCTGGTAAAGAAGCCTCCATGGCCTTTACCTCTGATTCCTCATCTGTTATCTCAGAAGGACGGTCATCTGCTCAATGTCAAGCTTCACTCTCTTCATCTAACTGCCTGGCATATTCTGTGTTGAAACACAGCAGGTCTCAACTTCCTCAACAAGTTTTAAATGTGATTATGGAAGCTAGAAGACCTAGTACAAGGAAAGTGTACAGAAAAATGGAAGAGATTTTTATTTTGGAGTACAGCAAAGAATTTGGAGATTTCTGAGCCTAATTTGAGTGTGGCTCTTCAATATCTTACTGAGTTATTGGACAAAGGTTTGTCCTTCTCTTCCATTAAGATTCATGCTGCAGCAATTTCAGCTCACTATGATTGTGACCCACCATTGTTTTCGCATCCTTTGTTCAAGCAGTTTCTTAGAGGGCAAAGAATATAAGACCCCCGTAGAGCTCCTACTTCTGCTTGGGATCTCAATTTTGTGTTGGAAAAACTTACTCTACAACCTTTTGAGCCTGCGGCTACTGCTGAATTGAAATACTTGTCATGGAAGACTGCTTTTCTGTTGGCTATTACTTCTGCAAGAAGGGTGTCTGAGTTGCAGGCCCTTATGGCAGTAGAGCCCTTTGATTTTCCATAAGGATAGGGTATCATTACGCACTAATCCTTCCTTTATGCCTAAGGTGGTTTCTAGTGTGGCTTTAAACCAAACTATTAATTTGCCTACTTTTATGCAGACCCCCAAAATAAAGGGGAAAAGATTTTGCACACTTTAGATGTACACAGGCAATTGCGTTATTATTTAAGCAGGACTAAGGATTTTAGGCAGTCTCAGCAGTTGTTTGTTTCTTTTGCTTTGAGTTCGCAGGGCAAGCCTGTGTCAAAACAAGCTATTTCTAGGTGGATTGGCTTTTGCATTGCATTTTGTTATTCCCATCATGGCAAGGAGATTCCAGCTGGGATTAGGCCTCATTCCACTAGGGCTACTGCTACTTCAACAGCATTTCTAAGGGGGGTGGCAACTAAGGATATTTTGGAGGCAGCTACTTGGAGTTCAGTGCATACTTTCTCTAAGCATTATCACCTTCCTATCTACTCTAAGTCTAGGGCTGGTTTTGCCACAGCTGTTTTGCAGGGCATGTTGTCAGCTCCTACTTCTTTATGATTTGCCAGCCTCCCTTACCTCTGCTTTGGGATTCTACCCAATAGTAAGGACTGCAGCAATGTGGAACGAAGAACATAGTACAGTTTTGTACCTACCATAAATGTAGATGTTCGAGGATCCACATTGCTGCAGTCCAATTATCCCTCCTTCCCTCTGTGTTTAGGGGTGGTTGTGTAGGTGAGGTTATATGTTGATATTTTTGTATATATTGTACATAATTTTGGTGCAGGTATTTTGGCCTTGTCTTTTTAGGGTCTTCTGACATCTGGGGCAAGAAAAGACTGAGGATATGACGTCGGTCATGCGCATTAGTACCCTGACGTACTGACGTCAGTCTAATGCGCCCTGACCGACGTCAGCCATATACTCTGGTATTCGGGCCGACTGGACAGCGGACTACCCCAATAGTAAGGACTGCAGCAATGTGGATCCTCGAACATCTACATTTATGGTAGGTACAAAACTGTACTTTTTCTGTAAAGCGGTGTTCATTTTAAGTGCTGTACCGTATGAAGTAGTATCCATCAGTGTGCCATCTAGTGTTTTGTCATGAAGAACAGGTTTTCTGTAAAGCGGTGTTCATTTTAAGTGCTGTACCATATGAAGTAGTATCCATCAGTCTGCCATTTTCTATCACAAATGACCAGCTGTACAGCCTGAGTGAAGCTGCTATGATAATAATTTTTGTTGTTTTTGGCAATATGTACCACTCAGATGAATTCCATGTGAAGGTCTTTCTAAATTACAACAAATTAAATGTATAAATCTCAAATAAATCACAACATTTGCTGCACAATATAACATTATTCCTGGGAAGGGGGCATTTTCACTGTTGTGCTCTAGATGCATTTTGCTTGTGTCGGCCACTGTATCTGCAGATGCAGAACAAGTTTAGCTTAAGGCATTGGCTTACTTTCAGTGTATCCTAAAGGTGCCATGTACCACAGATTGCAGCGGGTATTATTATAATAGCTCTAAGAAAAATTCAAAAGCACTAGCTTCCTCAACCTGCAGAAAGTCAGTTCTGATTGGTACACAGTTCAGGTAAACAAACATCTACAAGTAAATAAATAAATATTAATATACATACATGCATACACACATACATGCATACTGACAACTTCATTAAACCATTATTAGTAATTTGAAGTAAGCTTATAATAATGACACTCATTCCATAAGTTGGGAGACTAAGAAGTGTTACATTGATCTGAAATATACCACATACTTGTTCAGTTCTCACCCATAAGCTTTTAGCTTAAGGCATTGGCTTACTTTCAGTGTATCCTAAAGGTGCCATGTACCACAGATTGCAGCGGGTATTATTATAATAGCTCTAAGAAAAATTCAAAAGCACTAGCTTCCTCAACCTGCAGAAAGTCAGTTCTGATTGGTGCACAGTTCAGGTAAACAAACATCTACAAGTAAATAAATAAATATTAATATACATACATGCATACACACATACATGCATACTGACAACTTCATTAAACCATTATTAGTAATATGAAGTAAGCTTATAATAATGACACTCATTCCATAAGTTGGGAGACTAAGAAGTGTTACATTGATCTGAAATATACCACATACTTGTTCAGTTCTCACCCATAAGCTTTATGTATGTGCTCTGCAAAGCTGCAGAGTAACTATAAAAAAAGCTAAAACAAAGCGGGACTGAAGATTTGCTTTTTGTTGATCTTCACCTGTATGGGTTTGTTAAAGCTATGTCATGTCTACTAAATCTTGTTTCATTTTTAAGAGCATTACACGTACATTAGTTAACTATCTTACAACAAGAATCAAAATAAGAATACTGGTATCAAATATCCAGGCTTCAGGTAAAAAACACTTTATTGTAAAAAAGTAAGCACTTTCACAAACATACAGATCGCTTCATCAGACTAACTTAATGCAACATCAGTCCACAATTTAAAGCACTCAGTATCCAATCAGTAGCTCTGCATAATTAAATACATATACCTAATAAAAAGCACTTTTATATAGTATAAAAATCATTAGAAATTTGTGAGTAAATAAAACATAGTGACATTTCAGTGATAGTTGTTCTTGGTAATGATTTATATATACAACAGATGAAAGTACTATTGAATGATGCTAATACCTATACTAATGTGTCTAAAACCACAGTAAATGCTATTATTGAGAAAGTTTCCTTTTATGTTTTTGATATGCTTATGTCCAACATGATATCAGAAAGCCTCTTTAGGTATTTTGAAGTTGAGCACCCACTTAGTCCCATGTTATATGGCCTCCCGAAAATACATAAAAATTTGGAGCATCCACCAATGCACCCCGTTGTCTCTGGTGGAGGGTGGGTTACTGAGTCCCTTTCTATTTTTATAGAAAATAATGTATACCCTATATTAGAGAGCTATTAAACTGTACTTAAAGATATCAAGTCATTTTTGGAGCAACTATACACAGTTACCAGAGGTCTTACACATGACTATTAGTTGGTAACTCTAGATATTGAATCTCTATTTACTGTGATCCCAAATTAGTGGGGCATAGATAATATCAGAATGAGTCTTAACGAACATCCATCTTATAGTAATGACAAAGTTCATTTGTTGTGTACATTATTTGAAATTGTTTTGGAAAACAATGTCTTTATTTTCAACCATGAATTTTATGTGCAGAGGGTTGGCATGGCTATGGGCACAGCATGTGCCAACAGCTATGCCAACCTAGCACTTGTCAAATGGGAAAAAGAATATGTGTTGTCTTCCAATGGTTTTTCTGAACATGTGTTATGGTATGTACGCTTTGTGGATGACATTTTTGTATTATAGAGTTGCACTATTGATAGACTGGAAAGTTTTATAATGTTTTTGGAGAATTATACTAATTTCTTAAGATTCGCTTATAAATAATCTTCTAACTGCATTGATTTTTTGGACGTGACGATCAATAAGGATAATTTAAGTAAAATTAACACAAGTTTATATAGAAAATCAGTCCGTAAAAACAATTTGTTACACAGGGAAAGTATGCATCCTAGGCATGTCCCACGTAATATTTTGAAAGGACAATGCTATCGAGTTGCGTTTACATAATGATAACCAGCAATTACAGACAGCCCTGAATGAACTAAAATCTGATTTTTTACAGAGAGGTTATAAGGAATATGAGACTGACTCTTGTATAGAAGCAGTGTGGGTTGAAAGAGAAAACAAATGTAAACCTTATTTCAACGAGAGGGTGGTTGTCACTGATTCCACAGTGACAAGGAGTCAGCAGAAAACTTGACATGTAAGGTTCCCTGTGTCTTTTTCTAGCAATACTGATCCCTTTTGCAACGTAGTTAAGAAGAACTGGAATATTTTAAACACTATAGAATAATTGAAAGGTATCATAGATGTGGTTCCCCACTTTACTTTTAAGAATAACAAATCATTGAAGAGACATCTGTGCCAACATGGGCACATGTATACAGAGCGTAGGCTACCTAATAAACAAGGTACACACACACACATATATATATATATATATATATATATATATATATATATATATATATATGTGTGTAGAACTTGCTCAGCATGTATATATATTTATAATGGGGCTCTCTATAAACATTCCACCAATGGCTTTGAAACAGAACCTAGATTTTAGACTGTACTACTACTACTAATTTAGTATATTTTTGTTTTTGTACTATATCCATGATTTTTACATTGGAAAGACTAATCGTCCTTTTAAACATAGAATATTAGAACATTGCAGGGACATAAGGAATTGTAAGGAAAATAATGCACTAGTACAACATGTGCTACGCTTTGGTACTGACCATAATTTTAAATTCATGGCTACAGAGATCATTCATACTAATATTAAGGGTGGCAATGTTAGGAATATTACTGAGGCTGTTGAACAAAGATGGATTTTGATGCTACAAGCAGATAAACCACCAGGTCTTATTGGGACCACCTCCTTGAAACCTTGAAACCTTTTCTTAAGGGGCGTTCTTTGAAATACTGAAATGTCACTATGTTTTTAATATGTTTTTATTTACTCAGAAATTTCTAATGATTTTTATACTACATAAATGTGCTTTTTATTGGGTATATGTGTTTAATTATGTAGAGCTACTGACTGGATACTGAGTGCTTTAAATTGTGGAGTGGTGTTGTATTAAGTTAATCTGATGAAGCGATCTGTATGTTCAAGAAAGCGCTTACTTTTTTCTTACAATAAAGTGTTTTTTTACCTGACGCCTGGATATTTGATGCCATTATTCTTATTTTGCTTCTTGCTACAGTTGTTTTTGGCATCAAATAGTACTCTTTGGTCCTGTTTTTGTTGTTTTATACAGCTATCTTACAACACTTGTAGTCTGCCAGCATGTTGCTAATGCTTTTAACACTATACCATGCAAAGGCATTGTTGTCAAGCTATGAAATGTAAATGGACGCATTAGTCAGTGGAACAAACTAGTCCTGTAACTAGGTCAAACCAGCCCAGTAGCTGGGGCAATTGGCACCTTGCACAATTCCTTATTTGGTGCCTCTCCTCAACCTGTGTTGAAGAACAAAATTAGAAAATAAAAAGAAAAGCTAAAGTTGAAGGAAAAGTCTAGCCAGAGTGCTAGCATGTCTCTGTATTGTAGCTCTTTCCTATGTTTCCTACACCGACTGTAACACTGAGGTATAGTAACCCCATTGCTACAGTTGGTAACGCACAGGATGTCTCTAAAATAATTAAACAGTTGTGATGTTAATTACAACTGTGTAAATGATCATTGGCATTTATGCTCAATGCTACTGTGTTTTAGGGAATGACCTGTACTTCTTCTATGGTAATGATCATGCTTCCTAACAACTTGCTTCTGGGGCAGCCACTCCCACTGTCCACCCTGACAATGGTTTTAGTTCATAATCATCATCTTGAGAATAACTTTGTTCCTCAGGAATTGCCCAAGACCTTCAATAAAAAAATGAACGAACTTGAGTTAAAGCTTATGAAAGTACATAATTTACAGTCTGACAATTTGATTTAAAGGGAAAGTTTGAACAGTAAACAAGTACCTAAGGGGCTTAGAATCTTCAAGTTTACCAATGGTCTTAAATTTGCTGGCACAGAAATGGATGAACTGTTTAACTTATTTGATAGCTTTGGGTTTGATTTGATGCGCTTCATCCTTAAGTGTAACAAAAGACATATAAATGAACGTTTTAGGAAAGCAGAGACATTAAATGATGTTATTGTGAAAGATTTATAATTTGGATTCAATGCTGAAAGATATGATGGCATTTTTAACAAAGTGGAGAAAAATGTTAAAGTTAAATTTAATTTAAATCGGAAGGACAAAAAGCTATTAAGAGACAATCGGGGCTACAAGGTTAAGAAAGTGTACCCTCTTACCAAATCATATATTTTGTACTCAAATCAAAGTGTAGAAACTGGTTATTCTGTTAGAGAACCCATAACAGGTGAAAATATTCATTTTGATATGCACGATTCTCAATATATTTATGAAGCTGAAAACCTAGATCATTATGATAATCAATACGATGATCACTATCCCCCACTCAGAAGATCAGAATATTTAGAAAACAAGAACATGCAAAAAGTTTTTTTTTTAATCCCAGAGTCAACAAACAAAAGCAATGAGAGTCAGGGGGAGGGGGAGAATGTGGAGGAATTAACATTGAGAGACTTATTGTTGAAACCAAAGAATATTATTACTATATGCAATGGCCAATTTAATTCCTTTCAAGGTTTTAACATTTTTAATTATACACATTTATGAATTAATGAAACTTATTTTGCTCTTTTTAAAAAAGGTTTCAAATTTGTTTTCGTTTAGGATTGGCTTAGTGGATATCATTGCTGAATTTACATTATTTACATGTAAGCTAAACCTACAACTAATGCTTCAAGAAGAAGTTACATCAACAACTAATAGAGTAATGTTAAGAAGGAAAAGCTGTTTTAACCCTCCCACTTCATCCCCTTGTTAAGGCATTTGAAAATATTTGCGTTGTTGATTTTTTACTCCACCTTTGCTGGCTTCAATGTTGATAGGAATAGTAAGAAAAGATATAATTTGACTAAGAAAGAATTTGATTTAATGCAGGATTTAAGTCAAGATGAAAGTTTATGTTTCATGAAGCCTGACAAGGGTGGTGGTATAGCTATTTTTAATAAAACAGACTATGTTAACTCACTGTCAGCAGTTTTTTTCTGATAGTATTAAGTATTTAATTTCTTCTATGAATGAAGTGCTTATTGCATATAAAAAGATTCAGCTATTAGTTAAAGATGCACTCTTTCAGGGAGTTATTTCAGAAGATCTCTTCAGTTTCTTAAAGGTTGATCACTCTTTGATCCTGGTGGCTTTTGGGATACCAAAAATGCATAAAGATGTTCAACACCCACCATTTATGATTATTATTTCAGCGAAAGGTAGTCCCACCCCTAAGTGTTTTTATTGATAGGCTCCTTAAGAATGCCTTGAACCCAGTACAGCATCTTTTGAATGACTAGTGGGACTTTTTGACTAAAACTGAGCAAAATTGTTATGTAGAAAGTTGTTGTTTTTTGACTATTGATGTAATTGATTTATTTGCATCTATACCTCTTGCAGAAGGTCTTGAATTGTTTTTTGAGGCTATTAGGATCTTTAATGCATTCAGTGAAACAATGGTTAATTTTATCATGACAGCTATGGAGTTTATATTAAATAACAACTACTTTATATTTTGAAGGTGAATGTTTTAAACAAATTAAAAGGGTGGCGATGGGTGCCAGTTGCACCCCCTTGCATGCCAATATAGTGCTTTACTCTTGAGAATTAAAACATGTCCTAAATTCTGATTTTTCTTTATATTGGTTAGCATATTATAGGTACCTAGATGACATCTTTGTTTTATGGAAAGAAACTTCTGAGCAACCACTATTTTTTGTTGAATATCTGTACAGTGTGAGTTCATTTTATAACTTTACCAGTACCATTTTGGAACATTCTGTAGATTACTTAGATGTCACCTTATACAAAGATTATACTAATAACATATTTGGTTCAAAAATTTATAGGAATCCCACTTTTTCTAATGAAAATCTGGATTTTAGGAGTTTCCACACCAAACATACTAAAAAGAATATCTGTGAGGGTCAATTGATTCGAGCAGCTAGGATGTGCTCATATTTAACCTAGAAATGGAGAAAAATAGCATGTTTGAGGACAGGGGTTACCCCTTAGAGTTACTTAATCCCATTAAGACAAAGATATTGCCAGGTTGGGGAACCAAATACAAACCACTCTTAGGTGACACTAATTACTTGGACAAAATTAAATAATGATAACCTGGGCCCCAACAGCTCTAACAGTATGATTATTCCTTATGAACAAGGGGAGAAAGACATTAACATCATTATTTCATGAAACTGGGGGATATTTAGAGGTAACCCAGAAATTTTGAATGCCCTAGGTATTAAACCTAATTTTGTTTTCAAGACAGATACAACATTTAAATATCTGTTTGAAAACACCAGTTTTTCCTTTAGACTGACAACTAGAGGCACAATAAGATGTGGAACATGTAGACAATGCCCCTATATTTTAGAATCAGATTCTATTGTTTTGAAAGAGGTTGTTTACACAGTTAAGCTGGTTAGAGGCAACTGCAATACTAAAGGTCTGGTTTATAGGTTTATATTTCCTTTTGTGACAATTGTGGTGTTTATTATGTGGGTAAAACTGAGAGAAAATTAAAGACCAGAATTTATGAACATTTATATGCGATTTCTAAAGGGAATGTGAACAATTCCCTATTTAAAGACTCTTTACAGTGTCCTGGTTTTATTAAATTTAGGTTTGAAATTTTGGAACTGGTACATTTGAACCCAAGAGGAGGGTGGTGGGAACTTTTTATTGAGCTTAGAGAATTTTTTTGGATCACTAAATTAAAAGCTAATATGCCACCAGGGATTAATGAATGTGTTTCACTCCTGTCTGTATTAAAGAAGAGGGCTTTAATTATTTAAATAATAGGGTAATTATTCTATTAAATATAATTGTTTATATTACAAACAAGTACAACTATTTTATTTAAAAGGGATTTTTTTAGTATACTTCTGTACTGTTGCATATTATAATATGTCTGGATATGATTAGGTTTGGTTCTAAATGTGTATGGTAAAAAGGGTACATGCTCCTTTGAAGCCATTGGTCAGTGATTTTTAATTGGTTTTAATTGTTTTTAATTGTTGTATGTATTAGTATAAAAGAATCAGTGTTTGATGTAATTGACTGTTCTGAAGAAGTCCCAAACATTGAAGGGGATGAAAGCACTTAACCTATTGTTATTAAAGTTTTTTCCATCGTTTGTTTTTGTTTAATCAAATGCCATTTTATTTGAGTAATGATCTCATAGTGTGAATTCACCAGGGAGCCAATTTGTTTTTTCTTAGTTACTTTTTTGGCTCTTTCTTCCAGTGGTTTGTGTTATTTAGTTAATGTTTTTAGATCAAACAATGCTTAAGCAACAAAATACAAGTTTGAGTGAGTGGCCTTCTGTTAACTCATTACATCTGAGTGACGACTCCAGGTGCATTTGCAGTTAACTCCTACTGACACCTCTAGGCGTCAACTATTGCTTGTTCATATTTACATCAATAATTTCAAAACCATGCTATATACAAGGTTTGAAAAGATTTCATTTTAAAGTTTACACAATAGCAAACTCAACTGCATTAATATTTGACCTCTGTCTAGCATAGGTAAATAGATATTAATTGTTTTACAATATTAATTTATATAGATATAATTTTCACATATTTCTAAATATCTCAAGAACCAAGTAACAGACAGAACTCTTTAGCCTCACATGAAAGCTCTCACCTAGATGAATAAAATGCTGCTGACAGTATGTGTGTAACCTAAATGGTTGCTGAGATAATGTAAGTTGTTTACAAAATATTACAAATGTAATAGTTATTGTGTTTGCTGTGAGTTATAAAATAAGGTTTAAGACCTAGAATCTAAAGAATACTGCCACTATAAAATAGTTTGTGCTGAAGTGTGTGCCATTTATACCTCTTTTATAACCCCTATGGTTCCAGAGATATGAACATTTGTTTGAAATGTGAGGACATAATTTGATTATGTCAAAAGGCTTAGGCTCTGCCCATTGGAACTTACAGTGCAAACTTCCTGAGCTCTATTGGAGTGAATGAGTTAGACTCTGCTTATGTAGTCACCACTGTGCTCTGTAATAAGTTTCCTACCTTTTAGGATCTATTTTATGATCTCCAGTTGGAAGGGTATCAAAGAGTTCCCAAATATGTAGATGGCTACAATTTTTTATTAAAAACAAAGCATCTTAGGCACTCGAGTATTTCAGGTAACATACTCTTGGTGTGATAACAATAGCCTCTCTTTTTAAAAATAATAATGCACCATAATCAGATTTTGCAAAAGGGATTATAAACTTACAGAAATTAACAATAGAGCATATACTTTTGCAACATTGAGTTGTATGGTCAGAACTTAGGTAATTATACATCATATTTAACAAATATACAAGTTAATGAGCAGAAACTTTAACTATGGATGCTATGATTAATAAATACTTTGTTTTAAAGGGGTCTTGCATGACCTAGTTGGACCTTCCACATAAAGAGGGACAGACAAATAAATAAATAAAGAAGACCAGTTTGCATGAATTAGTATTTTTTAAAATGGAAGTGTGAGAGCATCTTACTGAAGTAAAGTTAAATATGTAGAATATCACATATACGTGAATGCACTGCTATCTGATGTAGAAAATCAATAGCCATAGCACTAGCTCTATCTATACAAAGATTCCACTCTTTTTGTGCGATTATCTAACTATACATAACAGTGAAGTTGAAGGAATGATTAAGAGGGGATGTACACTAAGTTTATTTCTACTTTGACCATACCCTCTAAGTTCAGGTTAGGGCACTACAAATGTTTCTTCATATATATATATATATATATATATATATATATATATATATATATATAAGTATATATATATATATATATATATATATATAAGTATATATATATATATATATATATGCTCAGGTGACAAAAGATGGATTAATGATGGAGGCATCTGATAGAGTAGGCAGGGATGGTAGGGAGTGTCTATCCTGGGGTGTATGGAGCATATTGGTGAGGCGGAATCTCTTTTTTTCCCCAGACAGAGTCTTGTGATTCAGGAGATCACTAGGCTGGGCATGCAGAGTAGCTGAGGTGATGTCATTGGTCTATGGTTCCAGGCATCCAGTCTTCACAGGCCATGCTTCATTGCCCACCCAGCCTAAAGTACAGTATTTGGTGATTAGGATTAGGAAGATCCCTGAAACAGCAATCAGCATATTTGATGTTGCTGCTGTGGCTTTTTCCACTGCAAAACCACTTAAGATGACCTCTTTTGGGGTAATATTGGCAACTAAGGATTTTCCATTCACCTTCTCTCCTGTTGGATGGTACCAGGAAGAGGCTGGGGCTATGTGAGGAAGCCAAGAAGGTAAAACACAAATTGAATGGTGCTGGGAAATAGAAAAAGTAACTTAAATTGAGCTTCAAGATTTGCTGTATTTCTTTACGAGCTGCAATTTGTTTTTTCACAATTTTTCATAATTATAGGTCTTTGAATTTCAAAATTGAAATCATAATATATCTGTGATACATAGTCCAATAATGGAGTAATGTATCACTCTGGGGTTGTCATGGAGACTGGTGAAATCAAGGTGATTACTTTAGCATCCTGCTCCATGTGTTATTATTAGGTTAAGATTACAACAACGGTTTCTGACAGAATTTAGATTATACACAAACTCTCTTAATCTTATAAACTTTATGTGAGTTAAAAAGGCAGCTTGCTAAATTTAGGTGCTGTTTCATTTTAGCTGATATCTGATATTCTTTTCATTTGTTCTGCAAATTCTTCTCATCAATGCTCCTTTGGATGTCCTTCTATAGACAGCACACACCCTTGTGAAATTTCTGTAGTCACTTCCTATGTTCCAGCAATCGATGGAGGAAGAAAATGAAGGTAATCTTGATTCCAACTAAAGCAGGAGCAATGAGCAGCAATGTAGTATTGAGTATGTACAGGAAGGTGTGAGCCTGGGTACAGTGGGCTTTACATAGAATCTGCTTTTTCATGTCCATTATAATAATATCTACAGTTGATAAATAGAATGTTTAAGCAGTACAGGTACAGTGTATGTGTGTGTGTGTGTGTGTGTGTGTGTGTGTGTGTGTGTGTGTGTGTGTGTGTGTGTGTGTGTGTGTAAATATGGCTTTATCATATATATATATATATATATATATATATATATATATATATGTGTGTGTGTGTGTGTGTGTGTGTGTGTGTGTGTGTGTGTGTGTGTGTGTGTGTGTGTGTGTGTGTGTGTGTGTATACATATATACGTATATACGTATATATATATATATAAAATGAATTACAGTGTCAAAAATCAATATCAGAAAGTAACACGAAGGAAAAACAATAACAGTAATGTTACCATTATGCCATAGGGATATTAAAGTGTTATTGAGGTTGCACAGAAGCATAAGTCCCTTAATTATTATTTTCCCTCTTTTGTTATTATGAAACTGGGGTTGTTGCTTTCTTGGAAGTACTAGGAATTTATTTCATGCCAAGAAGAGAAGCAGGAGGGCTGTTGGGCAGATTTTCATTTTACTGTGTTACTATTTTACTAGCTTTCTCTAAAAGGGAAATACAATCTCCTCATTACTCTATTACAAGTGCATGGCTGTAGACCACAGTTTCGTTTAGTCTGATAGTGTAATTGTAGACCCCGCCTTTGCAGTTTATTGTTGGTATACTGCTAATCTCATATCTCTCCTATTCTTCTCTGTAACACCTGTATGCACTCTGTTTCTTATATTTTTCTTATTTCCTACAAACTATTTTACCCTGCACATTTTAGCATTAAACATTGCGTACCATTTGTTTGTCCCATTAGTTATCTCTTGGAGGTTACTACAGAGATTAGTTTCTCGTGTGACACTACTGATCATATGTTGGCATCGTCTACAAACAGAATGTTCTTGTTTTTATTTCAGACTGCGGTCTCTGATTAAAATACATTGAAACACATCAGTTCCATTACTTCGCCCTTTAGTACCCTTTGCTAAACCTGTCATACAGATAAAAACTCCCATAGAACCACCCTCTGTTCCTTCGCCCTCTGTTCCTTGACTTTTAGCCAGATATGAACTCCTCATAATCTTCTCAGTTTCACTTTATTCCCTTCAGTGTTCCCAAAAATCATTTGTGATCGATGCCAGAGGCCTTGCTCTAGTCTACGTATAAAATTTACTTTTTCCTCTTAATGTGTCTTTGCATGGCACTTTCATAAAAGCTAACGTACACAAGAGATTGGCATAACATTCTTGATATGAAACCAAGATTTTGGACATTCATCTGCTCTTTATTTTTCTTTCAAGAATTGTACCCACATGATATGGCATCTGAGTCATGCAATTTAATTTCCTTAGTAAGTAAGAAATTCAGTTCATAAATTTACAAAGAAATGAGATCTGTTTACAGAAAACTGTAAATGTCACATTCTAAACTATGATGCCCTGGACTGGTAAGCTGTCCTAGAAAGTGTCAAACATGGTGAGATATCCATTAATGGTAACATTGTAATTATTTACCACCTGCATGGTTTACCATATATATAGTGTTGACCTTTCTGATCATGTATAGTTTTGTATACCGCTGCTACTGGCAACATTGCACTTGAAAGAATAAAAAGATGAGAAGGATTCGGAAAACCAAGATTATGTTGCCAGTAACTGTTTTCAGACCAAAGTAATATCACTAGTAACCTGCATCACTGTGCAGCAACTGTCACCTGATAAACTGTGCTCGGTACATCTAAGGTTCTTGATGTTGCTCTAAGTGCAACATGCACATCATGATGGGGTAGGTTAGTGATTAATAAGCACTGGCAGAAGGGATTATTTCACTCCATTTGTAGGTTAGCGATTAATAAGCACTGGCAGAAGGGATTCTTTCACTCCATTTCTGGAAATCAGCAGAAACTGTCTTACAAAGGTGTCCAGCAGCTGGGGTTGCACCCTTTGTATGGTACCTGGAGCACATTTACTGGTAATGCAGCTTTGTAGTCAAGGAAGCAAGCTGTGAAAAAACTACATTGCACAAATGCGGTTTGTTCCAGACAATTCCCTTACATACTAATGGACTAGCCAAATTGCCTGATGTCCCCAAACCACGGGGCTGCCTTTTGAAATAGGCAACTCTTCATATTGGCTACAGATACTGTCTATGGGGCACATTAGAATTATGTTCTTTTATACTCATATTATCATGCATTTTGAGAACGCTAAAAGTATTTGGACTCATGAATGCCATCTTTTCATATTATTCTTGATAGGTATAAAGGGGCATCTGTTGCCTAATGGATAGCCATAGACAAAACCAAATATTTTGATGCCATTTCGTAGAAATGTTGTCATCCTTCAAAGATATGCTCGTGCTCTATCTGCTGTCTTAGGTCATGACCTGTCATTAACTAGAACTGCTAACCACTGACAGATTCTCATTATGAGATGACATTGACATATGTGATCTTCCAAGCCTGTACTAGAATCCTTCCCTTTTAGAGTTTATGCAAACCATGGCACTTTAAACATAGGACCTTGCCATCTGTAAACTAGGGCTTGGGTGATGGTAGTCCAGTGTTAATTGATATTTTATATTGGGAGAAGCTGCAGCCATTTTTTGTGGATTAATGCCACTGGAATATCCCGCGAAAAGACGTAAAATTATGTAGGCGTTTTGCACTGGTCTTATCTTTTCCGGGAAGTTTTTCTTATTCATATGTTTATTCTGTTACATGTTTATTAAAAAGAAAATAATCTTGACTTTTTACCTTTGCAGAACAAAAAAATATATCATTATTTTTGGCAGAACTTGGCATAGTAGTGAGTAGTGCCCTTAAAAGGAATTTCATTGCTGAATCAAACACTAAAAGTTATAAAAGAAAAAAGTGTAGTGACATAACTGTCTAAAGAAGAGTGATCCTTGTGAGAATTTTGTCTGATCATGCTACGTAGTTTATATATTTTCTGATCTCATCTCTTTGAGCCATCTTATTACAAATTCATTGTAAGTCACCCACATGCTGATTGTTGAATTTATTAGCTAGTAGCCTTTAATATGCCTACTCATTAAGCATGTATGAAACGCATATGATATCTGTAGAACATAAGGATATGCATTGGTTGTAAGCTAGATAAATGTGAACCATTTGTACATTAACTGTATTTGGTATTTAACATTATGTGACCTTTCCATAAAATGGAATTATATCATTTTTTTACTTATTGAGTTCTAGTGCTTCCCTATTATTGTTATATGATAGTAATTCATTTAAGATAACTTTTACAAAACAATACAGATTGCTTTATCATCTTACTTGAGATAAGAAAATGATTTTGCTTTTAGCTTTCTCTACAAAACTGGGTATCATGTAGCAGTGACAGAGCACATTATAGACTGTGATGCAGGAAGATATTATAGCCATGACTAAAGAATTTTACTGTGCTGTTAAGAACAAGGTTATTGCATTTATGTGTGTATTTATTTGTTTATTATATATCTGTTTGTTTGTTTGCTATTCATTTTCTCTGTAATGTAGCTCTTCACCTGCTATGAGAGTAGGTTGATGGAAGCCCCTTAGTGGTTCAGCTCTGTTTCTAATATGTAAAGGAGTAAGCATTTTGAATGTCTCTTTATTCTGCAGTTGGCTGTATGCTCCATATTCAGGCACTTAATTAAAGTCATTACAGATTTCAATGATCCTGACAATGTTCTGGGAACAGATAAGGAGAGAAGTATAACACATGTACAGTTCATTCTCAAAAGATATGAAGTAAAGTTGATTCTCTGGTGCAGACATCAGGAGTTAGAACGCCAGTGCAGAAGACTGAGGTGAGATTTTAACAACCTGCACATGAGGAATCACCTGGAGCGAGGTTCGGTGGGGTGGGTTGGGGTGGGAATGAGTGGCATTTTGCCTACTTACCGATTCTGTGGAATGGTAAGGAGTTTGCCACCAAAGCTATAGCCAATGATATAAACCTGGGGCTTCAGACATGTTATAGATAAGGGGCAATACAGCAGAAAATCATCAGGGCACATGTCAGAATTGGCATCATTGCATGTTGGCTGTGTGACAAAGAATGCGGCATAAAATAAAAATCCACACCCTTCAAGGATGACAGCTTGATTTAACTTGCCTCAGTCCATTTCCACCTTGGATGTTCATGTGACTTCAGCAATCTGCTGAGGAAATTAATGTGTCATAATGATAAGGAGAGGTTTTATAGTCTGGGTTGGGAGGCCCAGAATATTATAAAGAAAAAAAAAGAAAAGAAAGGAAAGAAATATATGTAACATTACCTTCCTGATACAATGCTTAGAGACTATGCTTTAACATGACTTTTTCTCGGGTCAGAGTTATGAGTCATACAGACCAAAGAATGTCAAATATGTGATGCCCCTACTCTCAAATGTTTAACTAGCTTATTAGCATCAAGAATTGCCAGGTGGGTTGCTTAGTAATAACTCAGCAGCATATAGCACTGCATTGCTATACATATTTTCAGTTATACTTACGGTTTCTCTACACAGATGCTCTCTCTTTTTCCCTCCAGCTTGTCTCTTTAATTTGCAAACATTGCCATTTGTTTACAAACTGACCATAGCCACTAAGGATGTGCCATTGCTCTGCATAAGCACTGTCTTTCTGTATGTATCCTTACCTGCCAGTGTACCTCCCTACTAGTCATATTAATGACAATGTCAGCTTTCCCTGCGCTCTGCACATTTCCAGCTCGGTCTTATATTTCCCTTATTAACAATGCCGTCCTGCTGCTTTTCTTCAAGTCTCCCTTGAGTGTTCTTATCAATTAATGTGGATTTCTATGGCTCCTGCTGGATTTTTCTAGTCACATCTTTCTCTTAACCCCTTGCTTACTTTTTTACTTTTAGCATCATGTTGAATGCACTTAATTTCTGAAACAGATTTACTTATGTTACTATATAGCACTCTGTTTGCAAGCTATACTGTGTGTTTCCATCTAGATTGCTGTAGATTGCATGGAGTATTGAACCGCTTTGGCATGTCTTCCTTTAGCTTTGTGGGCATCAATAAAATGGTCTGTTTATTTTCACATAATGACCTTTTGATCTCCAGTTTAAGACATGATTTTCCTATATATTTTGCTAGCTTTAACAAAAAAATGAAGGTAAATTAAAATATATTTTCCTTGCCAGCTAGCCAGTTTGCCTCTGAGAACAAAAAGAACCTAATAGATACCAGATGAAATATTGCACTGAAGTCAGTCTCAAAAGCGGTTTATATCTACAGACATGACCGGCACACATAACAACACCATAGCCTGGCATTTTCTCTGGTTAACTTGCACCAGAACAAATTACCCCTATATAGTCCATTGCAGCCAGGGCCAAAGCATGTAGCAGAATTGACATTAACAGATGACATTCAGAACTCCTATAATATCTGTCTAATGGCAAATAATTTCTCTTTCAAGGTTGCTATGGAGGTCTGCAGTATTATGCTCTTGGGATTTGGATGAAATAAAATTAGAGCAATGCAAATGTATTATAGAATCACAAAAGGTAAACCTCACTGATTTATATTAGTTTAGTAAAACTGCTGCTTATTGTGCTATTAAACATTCCTGTTTTGTGTTAGGCGTGACATAATTACTGAGCTTAATTTCAGAGACCTTACTTTAAAACATGCATTAAAATCACAGAGCATATTATATCATAAAAGGCAGCCATCAAAAATCTAGTTAAGTGACACCTTTGTAAGTCAGATGGTGCTGTTCAAAAAGAAATTGTGTGTATCATCAGTTCTATAAGCTTTGAGACTGAGAGAAAGCACAGGTATAATTTGAAATAATATGTACTAGTGATTAAATACCATCTGAGCACGAGGAATTGGTTAACACAATATGTTAAGTCTCAGTTCATGTTAATGCAGAAGAACATTAGATGCTAAGCTTTATACCAAAAGATCTAGCACAAAGACTTGGTAGAAAAGGTTAGGGGATAGCATTAAGGATTGTTACAAGGGCTGTGTCACAAATTACAAAGTCACCAGGCTGAATTATTAGATGCTAACAATCAACATTAGAAAGCACAGCTACTATTCTGTGATTACCATGACTGCTTTTAGACAATTGGGACTACAGTATCTTGGGAATTTTCCTTTTCCACAAGGTACGGTAATCATAAAGTAAGTAGCAACCACCTCTCCCCTCAATATGTCTTCTTTTTTGTAATTCTTTAAGTTTCAGATTTTGAGTACATTAGGTCATTTCACTCCTCTGTAATAACACCTATGAGTATTAATCATGTAATAGACACATTTTAGTCATGGAACCATTGCTTTAAGGAAATTTACCAGGATTTAAATATGTGTTCCCTGGAGACAGAGAAGAAAGACAAAACTAGGTTTGCAGCATAAATGCCCTTATTTTGAGTATGAGGTATGATGATATACAAATGTGTGAGAGAGAAAAAAAAACAGATGTAGACAAAAGTAAGCAGGAAAGTTCAGAGGAAATGTGGATAATAAATTAGTCACAGAATTTATCATAGACCAGTAGACAATTGTGCAAGTGGAAATGGTGGAGACAGTAACAATAATAGGGTTGAAGAATGCAAAGGGTAGATATAAATGGATTCCAATAGACATTTAGTAATGGGCATCAGAATTCTAGGAAAACATAGTTAAAATATGGATAAACTTGCTGGGGTACAATCACCTTCCTTTCAAATGCAGCTGTGCAACTGTACACATTACAGTACTTAATATTAACAGTTTCAAACAGCTACGGCAGGAACATTTATATAGTGGTTGTTATGAACATATATGCATGTTTATATTTATGCATATATTGTTAAGGAGTTGAGTGAAATAGGACAATGCCTCCCTTTTAGACGTAGTGTGGGATAATGAATAGCCACACCTAAACACATACCTACTTGCAGTCTTATGTACAACTATTAGAAAAATGAATGCAAAATATAGTACCGATTAGACTGTGTAGTCAAAGCACCAACATTAAATATGCATTGGGACTGATCACAGCAATGCATGGTTAATTGCAGCAGTTCAGAAATTTAGAGATTATTTACAGTATCAAGTGCAATGGAGAACTAGAAGAACATTTGGACTTCTTAGTAATTTGATAGTTAATAAAAAAAGCAGTAGCAATGTGTTCTTGTTGTGTTATTGTTGACTTCATACAATACACATACAGGCTGGAGGTACTGGAGTTGATTAAGCTGGAGTACCAATCAACTAAGTAGGCAGGTAACAGATATAAAGTCCTGGAGTGGTGTCTGAGGCAATATTAGAGTACACAGGGAAGCAGGAAGTAAGGTACAGTGAGTTGTTATGATGTTTATCTTGGATGATACGATTTACTGAGGGGGAATAGGAAAGAGAAACAAGATTTGTTCGGTATTAATTGTAAGGAGGGAAAGGTGTAATTAGAGCAAAAGAGAGGGGGTATATATCAAATGGGTTATGCTAATATATAATAGTGATCTTGCATATGACAGAATTTGGGATAGCATGGTCTGCTGAGTAAAGGATTTCATTGTTAAATGATGGTTAGCAATCACCCCTTCGTGGAATATAGCATGCAGTTTTCAAGATCACCTTATTTCTTAACATCTGTTCTTGGGGCATTAATGTACTACTGTAGGACACCTCTTTGTGGTACTGGGGTAACACTACATCAAATGTCTAAGTGAAACTTTGCACTAGCTGCTATTCAGATTTTGGTGAAAATTGTGAAATGTTACTTTAGTTTCCTACATCATAAATACATGTTTTGTACTTAAGTGCAAAATAATTTACTTGAGATGTATAACAAGCTGCTATAGCCAGATTTCAAGAAACTAGAGGTAACAATTAATAAAATACTGGCTCACGTTAATGTTTCACTCAAGAACAACCTATCACTGAATACCCCAGAATCTTAATTTTGCAAAACTCTATTTCAGTTA